>NC_046658.1:79830667-79864304 GCF_010883055.1 Belonocnema kinseyi | reverse complement strand
GCATAAAGGTGTTAGTTGGGCGTATAATCTAAACAATGAATAATACAAACTACAAAATAGCCTCGGAAAGGACTGGAACTTTTAATGACAAAAGGCATGCACCCGGAAAATCTAAATGTCATGTTTCAGGCGACGAATGGAGACTGGGTGTTTGGAATGCCAGGGGAGTAAATGATCTAAAGATAAAAGAATTGCGTGAAACTATGGACATGAAGAAACTAGACATTTTATGTGTGCCTGAAACAAAGAAAAAGGGTTGTGAAACCAAAGACATAAAAAACGGCGTGTTGAAAGGCGGATTGGAAATATGGTCAGGAGTAGACTGTGAATCACATGGTAAACAAGGAGTAGGTCTCATTTTGAATGAAAGAGCAAAGCAGCATTTCGGGGACCATGGCTTCGTGTCTCCCAGACTTCTGTGGGCTACAAAGAAAGTAGGCATCAGAAGACTATTTATCATAGCATGTTACCCAAGTAGGGAACCTTACATAACGACTTCGTGAAATTCTTCGCTTGGGGTGATTGCTAGAGAGATTGATCAGCAACCTGGGTCGGAGCAGTGTTGCGGAACGAACGTGTTATTTACTTAAATAACACGAGAATTCTGGATCAATCTGAAAAATCTCTATCCCTTCCACACACTACTCCTTTCACCTACCGAGTGAGTCACGCCTACCCCGAAAGGGAAATAGCTTAATGGTGTAATAATAATAATAATAATAAGTTGGTTAGACACTCGGACTTCACCTCAGAGGTCCGGGGTTCGATCCCTGAGCCGGTAACTCTAGAAATTTTTCAATGTACCTTTACCCAGGTTCTGGTGGTTCGGAACCCACCTTAAGCTGTAGGTCCCTCCATCGTGTACTTGACTGCAACCCAGTCCGTCAATGATGGAGTAAAAACCAAGCTTTGTCCAATATGTCTGGGCAGACTGCTCTCATCAGGTCACTTGATTGCATTATCAAAATGCGTCCGTGACTGATGATATATACCGGGACAGCCCCCTGAAAAAATGATCAAATAAAAGATCCAACTCTAACCAAAAATGCCTTCGACATGTTGGGCAGTATAAGCCTGTGACAACATTTCCACACAGAAATGTTTAAAAAAAAATAATAATGATTCTAAATCAATTTTGTACTTTATCGTGCTCTATCTAAATAGGCCATCCCAGACCGTGGTACAGAAGTAAATATAATAAATATGTACCTGATATAATAGTGTTGAACACAATGTCAAAAGTTCACATTGTGGACAAAATCGAGTGCAAAGCACGAGATACGTGATGAGAATGGGTTCGTTTAAGCGCAAAGGAAATACGTTATGCAGCGCAAAGCGCGAGATAAACGTTATCGAATGCGAAGCGTGAGAAGCAAAAGATGTGCGCCCTAGGCGTGCTGAAACTTGGGAGCGAAGTGAGCCGTGCGCGATGAGAATGTGCCCCCGCAGCGATAAGATTTTTACATTTTCATCAAGAGGAGGTATTTGTGTAAATTTGACCCCCCCCCCCCCACCCCGTTTTTGTCATTGGCCTTTCGTATACTCTTTCAGGGTCGGGTGATCCACCTCTATATAAAGTGTCAGATAGTTATTCAGCAGAATAAATTTATCGGACGGTTTATCTGACAGATAATGATTTCGGGTTAATCCACTGTATTTCATGCGCTGGATAGCTATCCTTTAGTTTCATAGGGAGATATAGGGAATACTAGTACTTTTCACGTTTTCAAGTTACTGACACTTCTGTGACATTGACGCTCCACAGAAATAGCTTCACAATTATATAACACTGTTGCTGCTGTGAATCTGTTATATTATTGATTATTAATAAATAGAAGAAGTGTACTACTTAGTATTTCTGGGAAGAATAAAGATATGTGAATTTTTCAGCACCTGAAACTAGAGTTGTTATTCACGGTTATTATACATTATTTTTATTTAATTCGTGGGTTTATGAAAAATTTCCTCTGACAAGAACACGAACGAAATTGTATTTCAAAATTGGAGTTTTTTATTTTCACTGTAGTGGAATATAAACGTAACCTCTCAATCGAGCCTCACAACTTTTCCTAACGGTCTTATTTTTGTTTGATATTTTATTTATTATTCTGTCACGCCATAACAAAAAATTTGAAATGTGATAACTTTGAAACAAGAGTTATTATATACATCATTTTTTTTTTTTAATTTATAGGTTTATAAAAAATTTCCTCCGAAAACAACACAAACGAAATGTTATTTTAGAATTAGAGTTTTTTTATCTCATAGCTTTTACTCGCGGTTTTATTTTTATTTGACATTTTATTGTTTATTCAGTAATGTTATGACAAAAAGTCTAAAAATTGACAACTATGGAGCAAGAGTTCTTATTTGCAGTTGCTATAAATTGATTTTTTTAATTCGCGGTTTATAAAAAATTTCCTCCGGAAACAACACCAACGAAATTTTATTTTAAAATTGAAGTTTTTTATATTACTGTAGAGGAATATAAACATAACCTGTCAATGGATCCTCACAACTTTTTCTGACGGTTTTATTTTCATTTCATATTTTATTCTGTAATTTCATAATAAACAGTCTGAAATTTGAAAACTATGAAACAAGAGCTTCGAGTACGTAAAGCGTATGCGGTTATATATTTATAACGCGATGAGCAATCTCGGCTATTTCTTCATAGCGTCGTCGAAATTATCTCAAAAATCAACATCGTAAACATTTCCGAATTCCATTTTAACAGCAATGTCTAACCTCACTTTTTCTGTATTTCCTGCTTATTTGCTATTGATAAATCTCTTATTGGCCACTTTGGCCGTCAGATGGCGCTATCCAACGGTGGATCAACATGAAAGTATCCTATCTGTCAGATAAATTTATCTGCTGCTTTTATCCAGAGGTGGATCAATCGGCCCTCAGTGTCTTAAAATAAAGGTCAAGTTCGTTAGCCAGACATTTTGGGTTAAAATTCCAAAAGTGAGTGTATTTTGAACATTTTTCAGAAAACTTTTTTTCACAATTCAAAAATTTTTTGTCTGGATATTCATAGTATTCAATCAGACGAACAATTTACCCTAATCACTTTTTTTTTATAAAACCAAAATTTACCATAGTTATTCGCATTTACAAAATTTCAAAAAACACAAGAAAATCCTCATTTTAAGCCAAATAACGCACGATATGAAAAAAAGTCAAGGAAAGAAAAACTTTTTGAATTTTCTTGAAAAATCGAAAATTCAAACTTTGACAGCATAAAACAATAATAGAAAATCAAAAATTACATCTTGCGGTTAAACTATGCAAAATTGGTGAAAAGATGGCTGAACAAAAATTGTGTATTTTGAAAAGATCTACAAACATGTTATAAATCACTTTTGGATAGCATGCGTGTTTTAATCGTGAAAAACTATATTAACAATAAAAAAATCAGCCCTCTGCGTGGGCACATTCTCACCAAAACATGATGTTTTTTAATTTTATTATTCGTCTCTTGTGTGGGTTCTCAAAAAATTTACGTTTTTTTTAAAATGTTCTTAATTCTATCTTTCATTATTCAAGCAAAAAACAGAACTACCAAAACATTATTCATGAAAAAATTAATTAATTTTTACATTCTCATCAAGAGAAGTCTGTGTGTGTGTGTGTGTATTGTCTGTACATCCAGAAAAAAGTTTTGTTGAATCAAAGAAACTTTCTTTAAATCTAAGAAATTCTAGTATTGATATACGGGCAAAGAAACATTTGTTTGATTTAAAGAAATATTTCGTTAATTTAAACGGAAAATTTCTTTACATTAAAGAAATATTTCGTTCCTTCAAACCGAATATTTCTTTGAATTCAAGAAATATTTGATTGCTTCAAAGGAAAAATTTCTTTAAATCAAAAAAATATAATTTTTTATTTGACCTTCACATTTCTTTAAATAATATAACTATTTTGGTTGAAAAAACAGAACATGTTAGTTTAAAATGAATATAGATATTATTTAAATCCAATAATAATAATCTGAGGAAAAAAGTTTATTTTAATATTTTTTCTGTGTAAACGAATTTCATTCTTTCCTAATTTCCAATTCCTCGCGAAAATTCAAAGTAAAAAGATAAATTGTGACGAAATTGGGCACGGAAGTAACAAAAATTTACATAAAAATGAGGTTAGGCCGTGCTGTACAAAAGTATATATTTACACAGTAGAAAGCTGCTCTGCTTTCTGCAAATCCCTACGATGCAAGGATGTCGCGCACTTCTTTAACACAAATTTTAGCGATTTAAATTATTACCAAAAGCCGTTGCTTTTGCGTCTTCGCAAAAATTTGACAACACGTGTTCCGAAAGACGCGTTAACGTAAAATAATAAAAATCATTTGTTCTGAGCAATATCATGGCGCATTGGTAATGTGGATTAAGAAAATATTTCTTTGATTCAAATAAATAATTTACTTATTTCAAATTGCTGACTCTAAAGAAATTATTTCTTTCATTTCGCCTTTTAACTCTTTTGAATCAAAAGAATTTTGTTTTAAATCAAACAAATCATTTAAACAAACAATTTCTTTAAATTAAAGAAACTACGTGGCGTCATTTATTAAAATCAAATAAATTTTCTTTTAATATAAAAATATTTTGATGTTCAATCAAAAGAACCTGGGTGTAGATTTTTAGTTTGTTAGCACGATAACTTTCGAAAGAGTTGACAAATTGCATTAGCCTTTGGTATACTTTTTTAGTGTAAAAATAAAATTGGAAATGAGTCAATTCAGTTTTTGAAAAACCGGCAGAAGTTGCAGTAAAATGTTTAATAACAAATTTTTTAAGGAATACCCATTTTTTTTAAAGAGACAATAAAAGGGCGTCTGTTTTAATATCAATATATGTTCAGAATTGTAATAATATACATTTATGGAACTGATACACAAGGTGAGATACAAATTCGAGTGCGAAGCACGAGATACGTGCTGAGAATGTATTCGTTAAAGCCAAAGGAACTTTAAAAAAAAACAAGTCATTATCACCAAATAACTGTTGTCGACGTTTTGACCTTTACTTTAAAAAAATTTGTGCACAAGTGTAAGGAATATACGAAGACCGAGCGCAGAGCGCGAGAACCAACAGTCGCGCACCCTAGGTGCGCTCAAACTTGAGAGCCGCGTGCGCAGCCCGCTATAAGAATATGCCCGCGAAGCGGCCGGATTTTTCTTTATTTGATTGATCAGAGAATTTGACTAATTGTTCAATGATTCCTCATTTATTCAAATTGACAGAGAAAATTACGGATTCGGAATTCACTTTGATTTTTGATGCCTCCCACTCCCTCTTATCGAGTCCTAAAAATGCCACAATAAACTCAAATTGACAATTTTGCGCAAAAGTAACACATATAAGCTCCTTTTCCCTTTTTTTCCATTAATTATTTCTATTCGATCAGTAACATGTTTTTAACAATTTTAAAACTAATTTTCAACTGTTCACACAATTTTCATTTGCCGATTTTTTTGTTTCAAGAATTTACAAATTGTTTAAACAATTACATTTTATTTACTTGTGACTTCCTAAAGAGATTTAGTAAACTGTGTGTTTTCTTCTAAATTGTTTAACTTTGTCACTTATAATTAAATATCTGCGTTATTCAGATACTGCTACCCCATTTAAAAATCGTACTTGCTTAAATATTTTTCTTTTAAAGAAATTTTTCTGTGTAATAAAGGTTTAAAATTTTTTTCTGATTATTGCAATAATTTATCACTCTTAAGGACCAACATTTTTGTTTAAACCATTATCGAATTATTTAAACTATTTACTCAATATTAATTGTACATTCCTATGGAATATTTTTTGAAACTATTAAAAAAAAATCAACAATTATGATTTTCGACTTAGGCCACCCTATTGTGGACAGTGCCCACACCAAAAGCAATTATTGCGTACACAAAATAAAATAATGATGTTTTCATGAAAAAACAAAAGAAAGTTTAACCGATATTTGGTTAAAGTTTATTCTGTAAATTTAATTTTTGTTGCAGGGAATGTTTCATCGGAAATCGATGTCAAGTTTATCTTCTGTGTTTTCTGTGTACTTCCCGCGATTACCAGTGATTTAATTACCGCCTTTGATGAATAGCAGCATTTAATTTTGTGAATGCGTTTATATAGTATATATTTCAACTATCCATCGCTTTACATTTAGGCTGGTAATAATTTAAAGCAGCGCCCTGTTTCTTGAATCATAAGTAGTCACGGTTCAGACGGCAACTTTCATAGAATAGAGAAAACCTTATCAGATTACTCACGTCCATATCAGCTCGTGAATAAGTAATAGGTACTTTTTATGCCATTACATGCCAATTATGACTGAAATTATTAGATTTCAATTCTTTTCTAATGTAAGGCATTTTACTGAAAGATTGTTGCTTATGTTTAAGTATGTATAATAGGGTGTCTACCTGACCGTTAAATGGAGGTGAAAGGGATAAGGGTGGTAAGTTGAAATGGAAAGGAAAGGAGGTACAGGAGATGAAAGATTTTGTGTACCTATGGGCTTCCTCTTTCGGAGAAATAGAGGAGTGGTTATTCATATAAAATAGAGAGTGAGAAGGGCAAATCTGGTAATGAGACAGGTTCGGGGGCTGAAAAGAAGTTGTTCGCTGATAATTTTGGAATAAGAATGAAATTGTTCGAGTCGCTAGAGATGAGTTTCTTATATAATGGAGTGGAGGTTGGGGATGGAAGGAAAGTCAGGATGAAAATGGGATACAGGTGAGGAAATTGGGTTTAGCAAGGATTAAGCCTAATTATATTGTCAGGAGGAAAACGGGGATATCGGGTTTAGGGATCATAACAGGAAGTCGATCGTCAAAATATGAGGAGAAATTTTTGGAAGAGGTGGAAAGGTATATGCGATGGTTAAGAAAAATGTCATGGCGAGAAAGAAGGCGGTGAGAAGAGAATTAGAGATTCAAGGTTTAACAGGAACTATGGGTGGATCATGCCAATAGAGAGAGCGCAATATTTCTAAAGGAAAGGAAGTCAGGAGATGATAGCGAGGATGAGATGTGGAAAGCAGTGAAATAAGCATAGAATTACACTGATAGAAATAGTATCATTGATTTAACCATACGATCGTAGGTTACAAAATTATGAGTACATTCATAATATAATATGTGTACTGCAATCATAAAGATTACGAAATGCACTTACTGAAATTTTGTAAATACAACTTATTCATATGTATGCTACAAAAATGCAATATAAGTATTGTAATTATATGAAACGTGAAATCTTGTTTAAATTTTGCCTAAGCGAGCTAGCTCTAAAATGTTGCCTTTTAGTACACTTTGTATGAGTGATTTACTCGACTCACTTTGTTTAGTTCACCACAGGCGTATCTCACTCGCGCCTGCGCGCCTGTCTTCATAAGCAACAAGAATCGGATAGCCAAAATAAACATCATGTATGGCTGTATCTATACCAGCAATAAAATATAATGAATCTAATGATAAATATTGTTGTACTGCCAATTCATTTTTATCAGTGTATTGATGTATGAAAGGGGGGGGGGGCAAAAGGGTAGCAGCATGGGTGAAGGGGGTGCACGGAAAAACATAGTTTATTAAAAATCCAGTTACTGTCTCATGGTCTTGGAATCTTAAATACAGAGCTCGCAAAACTAAGCGGTAGTTACTGAAAATTTCTTATGCAAGGACTTCATATTGTCACAGACAATAAATCTATATTCTAAGAGACAGTCACTGAAAATCTAGTACAGAAGAGCTTTTTATTTTTGGAAACAAGAAATCTAAATTCTAAGCGAAAGTTTATGAAAATTCAACACACTATTCCTCCAACGAAAAAAAATTATTCCTTCACTTATTGTTATGTAATCTTCATGTTTTATATTTATTATAATACACAATGTACAAATACGTTCGGTTTACACGTATAATTGCACGTTTTAACGCTTTGAAAAATTGTACTCGCTGAGGATTCGAACCCTACCCATACTAGCGAAACTCGTGAATTCTACTGCATGCTCTCATTTCGCTAGTGAAGCACTTGCATCTTGTTTACAAAATCTAGGGCAAGTATTTTAAGGCAGCATCGTTCCTTGTAGTACGGTGAGCCTCAATCTACTCCAAACTAAAAGCTATTGAACTTAATTTTTTTAAAAAAGAAAACACGTTTCTGATTATTAATCAGTAGTTCTAAGGAAAATCGAAAATTCTTGCGAGATATTGAGTCTTGATCTTGATTTTGAATTCTTCAGAGATCTTGAGTGACTTGCAAGTTTGATTGCGCCTAGGGCGCGAGATTTTTAGGTCTCGCGCTCAGCGCTCAGTCATATATTTATCTCACACTTCGCGCTCGATCATAGTTATAGTTACCCCGCGTTACGCGCTCGGTCTTTGTGCCTCTCCCACATTCGTCCACATACCTTTTACAATTAAAGGTCAAAGCATCGACAACTGTAATTTGGTCATTGCGAATTCTCTTTAGTTAAGCTTCTTCGGCTTTATCGAACACATTTTCATCACGTATCTCGTGCTTCGCACTTAATTTTGTCCACAATGTGAATAAAAGCTACATTATGTTCAGCACTATTTTATCCAATGTACTTATTTTGCACTAATTTTTATTCTCAGCTATTGCACTCTAAAATCTATTATTTCAATAAATTTATATTATTACCATTCTTAATATGTATTGGTATTAAAACAAAAGTATATTCATTGACTTATTTTCGTAGTTTAAAAAAGCGCGCGTGGTTTAAAATAAACTACTAAACATTTTATTGAAACTTGCTTCGTTTTTTCCAAAAATTCATTTTTTTTATTTTTAATGTCATTCTTCACAATTAAAACAAAAACTACGCATCCTATCAAAAAAATTATTGATCACAAATTTCTGGCTCTTTTTTGGAATAGAAACTTGTCTATTCATTTTTTTCAATGGAATTTTAGATTTTTCAAAAAAATTCAGAAAGTTACTGTGATATTCTTCCAGAGCATTCAAAAAGCAAGATTTTTCTTCTCTTGGTTTTTGTGTTATATCGTGCGTTATTTGGTTTAAAATGTTCTTTTTCGTGTTTTTTTTTTGTAATTTTGTAAATGATATAACTCTGGTATTTTTTTATACAAAAAAATCATTAGGATCAATTGGTTGCCATTTTTAATACTATGAACAGCCGTAAAGAGAATTTTTGAATCTTGATAAAAGTGGTCTCAAAATTTTCAAAATGTGCTCACTTTTTTTATTTTTATCCAAAATGGCTAGCTAACGAGCTTGATTTTTAGTGTAGGACACTAAAAGAGTCTACCAAAGGCCAATTCAAATTCTTTCGAAAGTGAAAGTGCTAAATATCTAAAAATCTACAGACTCGCAGACACACAGACAGACGGACAGACATACGCATTCGTAAAAACCTCTTTTTCGGATCTATAGGGTCTCAAAACGTGGACAGTTGACAAAAACTTGGGGGTGGGGGGTCAAATTTTACATAAGTCTAATACCTTCCCTGATGAGAATGTAAAAATAAAAAATAAAACTTTTAAAGTTAATACATTAGAAAAATAATCTTTCACAAAAAGATGATAAAATAAAATAAAAATCCCGGTGAATATTGCTGAATTAACTAATTTATTTTGTATTCAAATGAAAATAGTACTATAAACAAAAACGTGGTTTAGTATTCAAATCCACGAGGTAATTTAACATGCATTTCTGACATGAAAAATCTCAAGGAGTTGTCAAATTTTTTAAATCCATTCATCCCATTTTTTAGAAAGGGAGAAGCATTCCACCAAGACCCTTTTGTTCATACATAGCTTTTCGTATAACCGGAAAAGTGTCTCAATTTCCAAAGAATTTTGTTCGTAGTTTGTGTCGTTCGTTCAATAACTTAATTTTTTTATTTTAACAAAAACTACTTACCCTATCAAAAAGTGAATAATAAAAAATTCACAGATCTTTTTTAAATGCACAATTTTTGTTGAATCATCTTTTTTCGTATTTTGTATGGTTTGACCGCAAAGTGTAATTTTTGTTTTTTCATAATTTTATGTGCGATAAAAATTTTAATTTTCAATTAAATTGAAAAATTTGTTATATTAAAATTTAGAGAGTGTTTAAAAATCAACACATTTCTCATTCTGACTTTTTTTTTATATCGTGCGTTGTTTGGCTTTAAATGTTCATTTTCGTTTGTTTTTTTTGAATTTTGTAAATGCTGTTATTTTGGTACATTGATTTTTATCGAATAAAGTTATGGGCATAAATTGTTCTTTTCAATTTTCGTACTACGAGTATCCGTGCACAGAATTTTAAAATCTTGAAAAAATATTGTTGACAATTTTGAAAATTCTTTTTTGTTTAATTTGTATCCAACATGGCTGGCTAACAAAATTGACCTTCAGTTTAGGCCGATCCAATCACTCAATTCTTTCTAAAGTTCTTGTGCTAACAGACTAAAAATCGACAGACACACAAAAGGTCTCAAGATGTAGAAATGTGACAAAAAGCAGGTAGGGACAAATTTTACACAAATCTAATACGTCCTCTGATGAGAATGTAAAAATGTTATTCAGAAAGAATTCAGAATTGAATTCCACTTGTTTCTAAAATTATATATTCTTTTTTCTTTAAACATTTAACCCTCAGGGTACGGACTTCAAAAATGTTACGTTTCGTACGCACAAGGTTTAGCCTAACCCGGCAACTTTGAGCAACTGTATAATATAGGGCTGTAATTCGTCAATTTAAACAATTATTTTTAAATCAATCGGAAATTTATTCAAAAATACAATGGCTTTATTAGACTTGAGATATTATTTGATCTAACAACGTTATATTTAGAAACATAAACGATTTTCAAAAAAAATTTCATAAACATTTTTTTTGCTATTCTTAAAAATAAAGATAAAAAAATTTATAAGTAGGATAAGTAGGGAGTAAGCGGTTTTTGGTGTAGCGATAAAACGTTATTCAATTAATTTATCATAAATTTCATAAAAAGAAATATACTTTACAATGCAAAAAATACTTTTTATAGATAATATTGATGAGTATAACATGAATTAACGACAGGAATTGCTTAACATTTATTTTGTTGAATGCAATAAACTAGATACTACTACAAGCTATTTGCGCACTCACAGCATATATTTGCTACATGCTCCTTGCATATGGCCTTGTCACACCATAAGCACTTTTAAAATGTTTTATGGGAAAGGGAACTGGGACACAAATTGCAGCATTTCTGTTGAGACATTTTATTGTCAACAAATTCGTCTCTGATATCCAATTCTTCTAGTAAAATACGAAGAGTAGCACAACTCACCGGAAATAACATGCATTGACAGACGAGTTGTGCTAGGCTTCGTACGATGCATCATTATATTCAATATAATATTATCGAAATAAATTTAAAATAAATTATATATACCAGTATATTCCACTGAATTTAATACTTGTAAAAAGAAATTTTTAAATGTTCACAAATAACGGATTTTGTCGCTTTCCGTACAGACTGGGTCTATCAGACCCGACTCAAATTTCTCCAAACTTATAATTTGCACACCGAGCTCAGACTGAACTCTGAAGCTGACGAACGATGCTTCAAATGCTCGCACCTCAGAGACCCCCACCCCCTGGTACGGACACCCAATGTCTACTTCTTCCAAAGTAGCACTACTTTTAAAATTCGCTCGGATTACGCTAACCCAGTCCGCACCCTGTGGGTAAATAAGGTTATGGATTATCCAAAGGTAATAAACAATAAAACGCGCAGTTTTCATTTTATTAAATTCTTTTATGATACTTTTTTACACCATTTTTAATGGGACAGTACAGTTCCTAAACAATAATTTAAACTATGTGAAACAAATAATTGAATGTCACTTATTTCAAAAAGGGATCAACACTTTTTGCCTTTAAAGCCATGTCAGCGTATCCTCAACATCTTTTAAACATTTTTTTTCAAACCCAACTTACGTTCACACGAAACCCGATATCACGTTGAAATTTTTGGGAAATTAAATAAGAAGCAATAAGCAACGTTTGCCTGGCCCCAAAATTTTACAATGATAAAAAAAGTTTTTTTGTAACACTGTTATTTTTTCATAATTATAAAAATTTAGGATCAGACAAACGTCTCCTAATGCTTCTCATTTAATTTCCCAAATTTTCAATTCGATATCGCGTTTATTGTAAACATAAGTTGAATTCGAAAAAAATATGAAATGCTTTCTTGAGGTTACGCTCACATGGCACTTATTTCACAAAGGCGTAAATACTTTTCTTTGTTAAAGATTTAAACCGTTTAAAAAATATCTATAAATATGATCAAAAATAAATAGCAGTGTAGTTCAGAAATTTTTTAATAATCTTAGTGACAAAAAACATTTTCTGCTATATAAAAACCTCCTTAAAATGTACAAGTTTCGATTGATCTAATTATTTATAATATTTTTTCACTGAGCCTTAAATTCAAAATAACAATGTCTAAACAATTCTTGAAAATATGTATAAAAATATTGATCTTAAGTTTGAATATTACATATTTTAAGAAGTGCTCGATACTTTATTTTTCTTCTGAATATAAAATACATACTTCGAAATCAGAAGGAAAAAAATTCTGTAAAGACGAATGCAAAAACTTTTAATTTAAAAGTGATAGAGTCTCACGGTGGTTCGATGAAAAATATTTTTTTTGCTTTCTCCTTGAATTCTTAATTTTTTATCTTAAAAATGTGTAATTGTCATATTTTTAAATCTTCTTTTATAACATATAATACATTCTTATTAAACTTTTTAATACTGTTGTTTTTTCACTTCCTTTTCCTGATCTTGCTTTAAAACGGGATAACATTTTTTTAATTATTAAAAAATGTAACTATAGTATTCTGAAACATTTTTTACGACTCGCGACCTTGTTTTATGCTGCCATATATTAATTTCTTATTATTTGCATAGTAAAAGACAATTATACAAGTATACGGGTGAATGTCAAAAGGTTAACCATTTTTAGTCTAAGGCATTTTTTATGATTAATAAATTCTTTCTAAAAATATATCGACTTCGTTCGAAAAATTACAAATAAAAAACCACACATTCAAAGCTAAAAAAAATGTTGAATAATATCAATGATATTTTTTATTAGTTAAGATTAAGATTCACATATATCAGTTATATTGAATTAAAAAGGATAATAATCAAGAAGAACTAACGAACAAGTTTGAATGTTGAACGTTAAAATGGAATTTAAATGTTCACATACTATGAATTTGATTTCTTAAATTTCAATATTTTAGGGTAATTATTTCAAAAAGCACTTTTAATTTAGTCCCGATTTGACAAGTAGTCTTTACAATTGAACAATATCCTTAATTGGAAGCGTTTGAGCACTAAAATTTTAATGGGAATCAAAGCCATGTCAAAGACTTTTAAAATGATCTTGTGGAATCTTATATTATGCAATGTGATATACAGTTTAAATTGAAGTGATTGAATAACTGTTTCTATTATAACAAAGAATTCAAAAATATTCTCGGCCAGGAAGTAAATCTCCTGTAATTTCCCAATCAAAGAAAATTCCGGACCTAACAAATATCCTTCTATTGCTTGAATCTCTTTTCTTACAAATTATTTGACGGTATAGAGAAATGTTTATTATTTATCATAAATGATCGCTTGGTTTTTTAAATACTTTTTCATGAAAATTAGAAAACTTTTTTTAGAGATTCTGTTTTTAAAAATGAATTGACTTTTCTTCTAATATTTAATCAAGTTCCCTGTAATTTCAGTGGACTGCTCCCTCTATCCAGGAGTCATAGAATAGTGACTTAAAATTTAAGCGATTATTTTTTCCGTGTGTTGGGTAAGATGGAGAGGAAAAGAAGGAAGAAGGTAGCGGAATGGAGAAGGAAATATTGTAAGTAGGAGAGGCAGTAGATATAAGTAAAATGCAAATATTGTAAATAGTAGATAAGTATTAGATATTAGCCGCGGAGGCAGATTTTGGCAATGCGAGGCAAAGCGAGAACGTAGAAACATGCGTGTTAGTCGCGACGAAGGAAGAAAGGCAAGGCGATAAGAGCGAGCGGTCTTAGAGAAAAGGTATGGATGCATGTTAGTTTTTAAGGGTTAGTTTTAAGAAAGTTCTGTGAAAAAATGGAAGTGGAAGCAATTCAGTTTTTTCAAGGCCAGCTGACCGAAAAGAAAAGTTTATCTCTCTATCTATAAAAGACACTTTTATTAATTAACACGGGTAAAAAATCTGAATTTTTTAAATTTCAATTTGAAATTGTTTTGTTCCATTTATAAAATATGCTATGCTAAGAATGTTACCTAATTAAAATTCTGGTTTTTAATATTAATGGTTAGAGAAAATGAAAAATTGATCAAGAAGAAATTTATAGTTTCAGGCCACCCTCTTCTGGCATTTTCATTTTTAATTACAAATTTTATTATTTGGTTGAAAATTCAACTATTTTCTTGAAAAGTCCTCTTTTTGTGATGAAAATTTGTCTCCTGTGATAGAAATTCCATATTTTATGGTTGAACATGCAACTGTTTGTTTGGAAATTATTATTTTTTGACTGAGAGTTCAACTATTTGTTTGAAAATTCGCCTGTTTTGGATAAATTAAACTTTTTTTAATTTGAATTTAAAATCTGTTTTGGTTCAAATATCTGATATTACATTATTCGTTAAGAATTTATCTTCTTTTGGTTGAAATTTCAATTACTGAGTACTCGCGCGCTGCTGGCCTTCCGGGACGAGAGTCGCAACTGTCTCTCGCCTTGCATGAAGAGAAACTGCGTGGGCCAGCAGTTCTAGGAATTCCTAAACCGAGGGTCAGGTGTGCTTGGTCGAAACACTTTGTTAAAAAATCATTTTTTGATGAAGATTCATCATTTTAGTTTATAATTGAACTGATTTGTAGATATAGCAGCTTTTTTGGTTGGAAATTAATTTTTGTAATTGAAAATTTGATTATTTTAGTTGAAGATTTATTACTTTAGTACGCTTTTTTTAAATTGAAAAATGCGACTCTGTTCGGTGGAAAATTGATCTGTTTGTTTGAAATTATGTAAAACGTTCAACTACTTTGTTAAAGATTGATTTTTTTGTTTAACAATAAATTATTTTGTCAATAATTCGTGTTTTTGTTAAAAAGAATTAATACTTTTGAGTTAGAAATTCAACATTTTTGTTGAAAATTAATCTTTTTGTTACAAATTTTTCTTTTTGGTTAAAAGTTAAATTACGTATGTTAAAAAGTAATCTTTTTTGGTTGAAAATTCACATTTCATGTTAAAAAAGTAATCCTTTTTTGTAAAAAGAAATAAATTCGCCATTTAAACATTTTAATTTGAAATTAATGTATTCCATTTAGGCAAGAGATTCTATAATAAAAATGTTACCAGGTAAAATTCTGGTAATTTACTATTAATGGTCAGAAAAATGATAATAATTAATATTATGATTTATTTGAATACAACTTTGTACGAAAAAAAATCAAATGAACTCTATTTTTTCATTGGATGATAAAAAATTATCGAAATGAGAAGGCGACATTCCTCCTTCCTTATCGGATACAGTGCGACGTATCTCTTTGATCAATAACCGCGTGAAGAGCGTGCTTCCTAATCAGATTTAATGGAAAAATAGTGGTTGGCATTAATTCCATAGGTGCTCATAAAAGGGATATTATGTAGCCAGTGATGGCCCTCCCTAGACCTTATCGCAGTTTCATACTACCAGTGCAATATCAGCCGTGTCGTGTCGTAAGAGTGACAGACGGAAGTGACATTTCTATCAAAGAAAACAAAAGGAGAATTTTACAACAAATGACAGGTAAACCTGTCAACGTCTCCCAAGAGACATTTAAATTTATTCCTCATTTTTCTTCTGTTCAACTTCAACACAATGTACATTTTCATTTACAATGGGCCTAAAAGCAATTTTTTCCAAATTTAAAAGTCAAAAACTAAAAAACTCGTGAAATATGCCTTTAAATGAAAACGGATAATTTAAAAAATTGTTTTTAGTAACAGTGACTCAGAAAGATGAAATATTTTGAATTTTCACATTTTTCTTATGTATAAAAAGTGGGAAAATTTTGCATTTTAAAATAAAAAAAATGAACTCTTATAAAAAAGTTTTATTTAATTTTGTTTAAATTAATCGTTCCTAAACACCAGGGTGGCCGTATAATTTATAGGATTTATATAAGAGACACTTAAAAATCGCTCAAGATGAATGGATTTTTAATTTCTTAATTTTAGTTTGAAATTTTTTGCAAATGCGCCCACCTTTCGATTATTCTTTTATAGTTGAAAATGTTATTATTTGGTTCAAAATTCAACAGTTTTGTTAAAAATGTATCCCTTTTTGGATGAAAATACAATTGTTTTATTGCCAAGTAATCTTCTTTGCTTGAGAATTCAACTACAGTGAAACACTTCTATAGCGCCAATTTTGGGGCTGACGGTGGGTGGGAACTAGCTCATTATAGCCCCCTCCACTTTTGTTTATTTACGCTTGAATGCTCGCCTGAGTGATAGCTGCATATCCCGCGCACCCCGCGCAGCTCCTGTTACACCCACAAGCGAGGCGGCCTCAATTCTCGGAAGGGCTATAGAAGGGAGGGCTATTTAAGAGTTTCACTGTATTTTGTAGAAAATTCGTTTTTTCTAGAAATCTAATCTTTTTGGGTTGACATCTCCTCTTTATTGATTACGAATACAACTCTTTGGTCAAAAATTTAACTATTTTGTATGAACTTCTTTTTACATTGTCATCTAATGAGAAGGTATTGGTTTTATGTAAAATTTCACTTTGTCGATTTTCATAAAATCTTCACGTTTTGAGACCCATTTAGTCAGAAAAAACGATTTTTACGAAGGTGTTTGTCTGTCTGTCTGTCTGCAGTCTATATTCTGTAGGCACGATAACTTTAAAAAAATTGATCAGATTGGATTCTGTTTTGGCACACTTTTTTAAGGCCTAAAAAGAAAGAACAAGTTCGTGAACCAGATATTTTGGATTAAAATTCAAAAAGTGAGCACGTTTTCAACATTTTTAAGACCACATTTTTTCAAGATTTCAAAATTCAATGACCGGTTATTCATAGTACTCAGAATCCCAAACAATTTATCCTTATGACTTTTTTCTAGAAAAAGAAAATCATTACAGTTAGAGCATTTTTAAAATCCAAAAAAAACAAACTAAAATGAACATTTGAAGCCAAACAATGCATGCAATGAAAAAAAGTCCAGAGAAGAAAAACCTTGATTTTTGAAAGCCCTACAAGATCCTCAGAACAACTTTTTTGATTTGATCAAAAAGTTGAAAATTCAAAATTTGATCGTACCTCAACTTTTTGAAAACCCATTTTTTTTAAATTTAAAAATTCTATGAACGGTTATTCATAGTACTCAGAAACCCAAACAATTTATCCTAATGACTTTTTTCTATAAAAAAAAAAATTATCAGAGTTCGAACATTTTCAAAATCCAAAAAAACAAACTAAAATGAACATTTCAAGCCAAACAACGCATGCTATGAAAAAAGTCATAAAAGAAAAACTTTGATTTTTGAAAGCCCTACAAAATCGTCATAAGAACTTTTTTCTTTGGTCGAAAAGTTGAAATTTCAAAATTTGATCGTACCTCAACTTTTTGAAACCATATTTTTTCAAGATTTAAAAATTCTATGAACGGTTATTCATAGTACTCAGAAACTCAAACAATTTATCCTAATGACTTTTTTCTCTACAAAGTAAATTATCAGAGTTAGAGCATTTTCAAAATAAAAAAATAAATTAAAATAAAATGAACATTTTAAGCCAGAAAACGCATGATATGAAAAAAGTCAAGAGAAGAAAAACGTTGATTTTTGAAAGCCCTACAAGATTATCATAACAACTTTTCTCATATGGACGAAAAGTTGAAAATTCAAAATTTCATCATACCAAAAATCTTTAAAACCTCATTTTTTCAAGATTTTTAAATTCTATGTGCAGTTATTTATAGTACTCAGAAACTCAAACAATTTATTTTAATGACTTTTTTCTATTAAAAGAAAATTACCAGAATTAGAGCATTTTTAAAATCCAAAAAAACAAACTAAAATGAACATTTTAAGCCAAACAACGCATGATATGAACAAAAGTCAAGAGAAATAAAACTTTAATTTTTGAAAGCCCTACAAAATTATCATAAAAAATTTTTTGATTTGGTCGAAAATTTAGAATTTTTTCGCACGAAAAATAATGAAAAATCCAAAAAGTCCGTTTTTTGGTGAAACTATGCAAGATACGAAAAAATTGAAAAATCTAAAATTACGCGCCCTAAAAAGATCTGCACATTTTTTAACAACCACTTTTCGATAGGACGCGTAGTTTTTGATTGTAGTAGTAAAAAAGAATATTTAAAATTAAAAATTAAAAATAAATTAAATTTTTGGACTAACTACAGAAAAAACTTGTTTATCCAAAAAAAGGCTACAAATGTTTATTATTACTGTTTTAAAGGATACGCCGTTTTTGTTTATTCGTAAATGAATCAAACTAAAAAGATTAATTTTTTGACAAACAACGCAAGCTATGAAAAAAAATAAATAGACTCATTCAAGTTTTTCATGAATAATTTTTTAGAGGACACTTAGTTTTTTCTTTGATCGTAAAATATAACCTTTAAAAGAGAAAAACTAAATTATTTTAATACATTTTTTTCTTTTAATCGTAAGAAATAAGATTGAAAATAAAGAAATTAAATTTTTAGAATAAATTTTTGGAAAAAGGACACGAAAGACGAAACAAATGTTTAAAAAAAGTTTCTTTAACCAAAAATATCTACACGTTTGTTATAAAATCTGATTAAAAAATATATATAGTAAACAAAAATCTGCCCGCTTTGCCGGAACGTTCTTATAGCGCTCTGTGTGCGTGGCTAACAAGTTTGAACGCGTCTGTGGCGCGCGATTATTGATTCTCGCGCTTCACGCTCAATGATGCAATCACCTCGCGATACACGCTCAGTCTTTGTATTTACCCTACATTTATGAGCAATTTTTAAAAAATTAAAGGTCAAAACATCGATAACTTCTATTTGTTAATTGAGAATCCTCTTTTGTCGAACCTCCTTCAGCTTTAACGAACAAATTCTCATTATGTATCTCGTACTTCACATTCGATTTTGTCGAAAGTGCAAACTTTTTGCATTATTACATTCTCATCAGAGAAGGTATTAGATTTGTGTAAAATTTGCCCCCCCCCCCCAGTTTTTGTTAAATGTCCACGTTTTGAGACCCCCTGAATCCGAAAAACAGGTTTTTATGGATGTTTTTTGTATGTTTGTATGTATGTCTGTCTGTCTGTGAACACGATGACTTTTGAAAAAAGTAATCTATTAGATTGCCCCTTGTTACACTCGTTTAGTGTCCTAAACTTAAGGTCAGGTTCGTTAGCCAGCCATTTTGGATGAAAATTCAAAAAGTGGGCACATTTTGAATATTTTTGAGACCACTTTTTTAAAAATTCTCTGTATGGTTATTCATAGTATTCAAAAAATTTAACAATTTAGCCTAATGACTTTTTTCGAAAAATCAAAAATTACTAGAGCCCGTGTGGAAAAATTTCGGGGTGCTGGCCAGACCGTCTTGTGTCTGGTCAGACGCTGGACAGACGGTCTAATAGCGCCGCTGGCCAGAAGTGTAACGCCTAAACCATGAGATGGACTAGATTAGACGGCGCTGACCAGCCGCTGATCAGCTCGTCCAGAATAGATGAGCTGATCAGACGCTGGCCAGACGTGTAACGTTTTTACCACGCGATGGTCTAGATTGGACCGTACAGAAAGAGGAGGGAAAAAAGTGTCAGATCTTCACAGATAGTATACTACCTTTTAAATCAGAATTTCAATATCCTCTAAAAAAATTTCAAGTTAAAATATTCAGTAGTTTATTTTTTATGACAGTTTTCATCACTGGGGTAATAACTTATCCCGGTGTGGCAAGTATGTTATTCTATAGATGCGTGGCAAGCAAGGATTAAATTGAAATACTTCAGTTCAAGATTTATCATTTATTCGTTTTTTTTGTTCAAAATTAATTTAGTTTACTCTAAGTTCAACTATTATATAATAATGATCACAAAATAGCAGGCAATTCACGATATTAGCCCTAAGTACGGCCGTCCTACGGACGCCGAGTGATACGCGACAATTAACATAACCTACAAAATCATTGATCGATATCGATTTTTTATCAAGTTTTAAATACTATTACATGGATTCTTTCCTTATTGTGTTGGGTGATTTCAAAGCAGGATATTTTGACTGCTGTGTTGATAACAAAATAGCAGACAATTCACGACATTGGTCATAAGTATCGCCATTCTACGGTCGCAGAGGGATAGGCGACAATTAACACAACATAACATAACATTTTTCTCAAATCATTATTGTCCATCTTCGTTTTTATTAAAAATGTGGCTAGAAATAGATGCAGTACGATGTAAAGACATACATAAAATCTTCCTTTCTGGTCTTTTGTAGGTTAGGTTGAAATTTGAGAAAGAATCAATTAATCTTATCTCATATAAGTGGATACTATATTGCTCAACAATTATCAAAAAAACAGTGTGTATACAAACTTAGACATGTGTCAATCTGACTTCAACACAAAACTTTCCTGCAAACTTTAATATTCTTTTAGGTTTTCCCAATCATTTCTGTCTGCTGAGAATTACCATACACTGTCACGATAGCACTTCCTATTTTCAACCGAGACCGTCTGAGAGGGGTCCAGTCAGACCGCTTCGATGAATCTTTGAAATTTTCAGACCGTCTTAAGTAGAGGGTCTAGATTCGGTCTAGCCAGTCGATCTCTTTCATTAAGACTGCCACGAAATTTTTCCACACATTTGGAAATTCCAAATTTGATCGTACAAACAAATTTTGAAACCACAGTTTTTCAAGACGTAAAAATTATATGAACGGTTGTTCATAGTACTTCAAAACTTTAACAATTTATCCTTCTGACTTTTTTCTATAAAAAGAAAATTATCAGAGTTAGAGCATTTTCAAAATAAAAAAATAAAAAAAACAACTAAAGTGAACATTTTAAGCCAAACAACGAATGATATGAAAAAAAGTCAGGAAAAGAAAAACGTTGCTTTTTGAAAGCCCTATAAGATTATGATAACAACTTTTTCAATTTGGTCAAAAAGTTGAAAATTCCCAATTTGATCGTACAAAAAAATTTTTAATCCAAATTTTTTTAAGATTAGAAAATTTTATGTACGGTTGTTCATAGTACTCAGAAACTTAAAAAATTTATCCCCATGACTTCTTCCTATAAAAAGAAAATTAGCAGAGTTAGAGCATTTTCAAAATCCAATAAAACAAACTGAAATGAACATTTTAAGCCAAACAACGCATGATATGAAAAAAATCCAAGAGAAGAAAAACTTTGCTTTTTGAAAGCCCAACAGGACTTCGATAACAACTTTTTTAATTTGGTCGAAAAGTTGAACATTCCAAATTTGATCATACCAAAAATAATGAAAAATTCAAAAATTCCATTTTTTGGTCAAACTATGCATGATACGAAAAAAAATGAAAAACCTCAAATTGCGCGCCCTGGAAGAACTACAAATTTATAATAAATCACTTTTCGATATAAGCTACGAAAAAAATGAGACAAAAATTGTTCATCCAAAAAAGAGCTATAATTTTTTATAGGACACGTAGTTTTTGCTTTAGTCGGAAAAAATATCATTATAAATAAAAATATTAAATTTGTTTGAAAAAACGACACAAGGTATGAACTTAAATTACCAGACAAAAATTGTTCGCCTAAAAAGATCTATAGATTTATTATTAATAATTTTGCGATTGGACGAGTAGATCTTCTTTTAATCGTAAAACATAAGATAAAAAATTCACAAATGAACTTTTTGGAAAAAGCACAGAAAAGACGAAAGAGGACATAGGCGCCTATATAGGATCCTATATAGGTTCCTGTATTAGACCCTATGCAGATGCGCAGTAGTTTTTATTTAATCTTAAAAAACAACATTAAAAATAAAAAATTATAAAAATAAGGAAGAGGCAGAGTTACATAAAAAATGTATTATAATTGATATAAAAGTGTTGTGTATAATGTAGAAAAGTTTACATGTTGGACAAAATCGAGTGCGAAGCACGAGACACGTGATGAGAATTTGTTCGTTAAAGCCAAAAGAGAGTTCAAAATCACAAAATTACAGTTGTTGGTCCGTTCACCTTTGATTATAAAAGGTCTGTGCCCGAATGCGGAAGAAATTCAAAGACCAAGTGCAGAGTGCGATTGCCATCAGTCGCGTGCCGTAGGGGCGCTCAAACTCTCTTTTAACGAAAGAGAATTCACAATTACAAAATTACAGTGTTGGATGTTTTGAGTCTTAATTTTAAAATGTTTTTTGCGCAAGAATGTGCGAAAATGTACAAACCGAGCGCGAAGCGCGAGATAAATACAACATCGAGCGCGAAGCGCGAGAACCAACAGTTGCGCGCCCTCGGCGCGCTCAAACTTGCGAGCCGCGCGCCCAGCGCGCGATGAGAATGTGCCCGCGTGGCGGGCAGATTTTTTTTATTTAAATATTAACTGTTACATTTTTTGGTTTAAATATCAAGTTTTACATTTTTCGTTGGGAATCCATTAAAACATTTTTTTATAATTCAACTGTTCTAAAAAATTGATCTTTTTTCGCTTGAAAATTAAACAATTTGTAAGAAAATGCAACGCTTTTTGTTAGAAGTTTAATCTTTTTCATTAAAATTCGATGATTTATTTGAAAATTGAACTGTTTGGTTTGAAATTTAACTATTTTGTTGGAAATTCCTTTTTTGATTTAAATATCAACTGTTAAACTTTTCTTTGAGAATTCTTTTTTTTTCTAATTCAACTGTTCTAAAAAAATTGACGATTTTTTTTAAATTCGAAAATTTGTCTTTTTGTATTGAACTTTTACCTCTTATGTTATTAAAAACCATGTTTTTTTATCCAAAATCAATAACTAAATTGCACATGTTTAAATTTTAATCTATAATTTTATTTAGTTATAAAGAATGTCCTCCAGGGATAACTTATAAATGTGGTATTACAGAAATGACTAAAGTTCACTAGCAGATCATAATTTTAATTCATACTCAATGTCTTATTTAAAAGAGGTAATTTATTACTGTAATTCCTACATGAATGAACTGACTTAATAATTTTTATTAATTTATAGCCCTTGTCTTGTAGACTTAATTGACAGATTTAAGTACATACCTACATTTGGTATTGTATGTATACATATAATATAATATCACACATTATACACACATATCATTCAAACATATTATATCATACATTAAGAACATAATTTCTCTAATAAGAAATAATTATAACATAATGTTTCTAAAACGCACTGAATAATATTCGAAATCGATGGTTGTCAGACGGCACAATTGATAAAAGAAACGATAACTTGTATGATGAATCATTGCGCAGTGCGCATTCTGCGTATGTTATCTTTTAATTCATAAACGAGTTATGATAAAAAATTTTCCACCATTCTTTAGTCATAAAGAATTTCGATGGTTTCTATCAATGTGAGTACATTATCTGAATATTTGTGAATAATACACAATTTCAAGCTCTTACGCGTGCTTGTGCATTATATCATCTCTAAAATACTGAGAAATGTATTTTAAAAACTGTACATATTATCCAGCTGTAACTTAATGTTTTAAAATTTTAGGAGAAAACTATCCTAATCTTGTTTTGTTACATCCAGAACATTATGAACATCCAAAATATATATTAATTTTTTTATAGCAATGAATAGCTTCTTTGTAAGTTTTTATTAAACAAATAGAATTATAAATCATTATAAAAGTCATTTTAATTGTTTTTACCTTAGGCATGAGAAAACATGATTAAGTCACATAATGTTTTTTATTGTAATATCATTTAAACTACAGATAGATACCCTTTGAAAATATATTTAAATCAGGCAATTTCATGAACAGGATGTAAACAAAATATTTTCTTATTGGATGTTATAAAAAATTCAAGAAATTTGATAAAGAGACGAAAAGTTCCAATTGTTACTTTTTAGTGTGCGTAGTTTTCAAGGTAACCAAGAAAAATCTGATTAGTTGTGGCGTACAAAATTGTAAAGAGTTTTTCATTGGTTATTCATTTTTTCTATTGCCTCGCCTTCACTACTCCAGAGCCATTAAAGAACGTTTTACCAACCTATATATTATTTCAGACGAGCCTCTCATTTTTGAAGAATTAAATCTCTTTCCTACTTATATTTGGACGATAATTTTTACTCTCTAATGTCATATTTGCATCTGCAATTTTTACATTCTCATCATAATGGAAAGGTATTAATTTTATGTGAAAACTGACTATCGCGGATTTCTTTAAATCTCCACGCTTTAGGGACTAAAAAGAAAGATCGAGTTATTTATTTGTAAAATCCAAATTGTGCTGAACTTGCTCGATAAGAGTAATCTTTTTTCTTGAGGTAGACTCACAGAAAAAACTAAGGATAAAATCTATTGCAGGAAATTTTTTAAAGCGATAAAGTTTTGTTTAGCTAATGTCCCGTCTTTCAAAAAACATGTATTTGTCATGGAAAAAACAGAAAGTTTAACCGATATTTGTGTAAAATTTATCTTGTGAAGTTAATTTTTATTGCAGAGAATCTTTCATCGGAAATCGACGTGAAGTTTATCTTCTGTCTTTTCTGTGCTCTGTGAGAAGAAAAATTCTCAAATAAAAACCAAAATCTCCAATTAAAAAACATACAAGATCCAAAAATAATCAACTTACGAAAAACCATAATTTGTGCTGGTACCTGCTCTAAAAATGCAACTCCTTTTCCCTCTAATAAAATTATGTAAGACCAACAGTTCTCAAATAAAAATTAAAATGTCAAACTCAAAAAAACATACAGAATACAACAATAATCAAATTTCGAAAAAACAAGAATTGTGCTGAATTGTTCTAGATAAATGCAGTCTTTTTCCTCTTGAATAAAATTCTGTGAGGAAAACATTTCTCAAGTAAAAGCCAAAATGTTAAATTCAAAAACCCTAGCCGAAATTACCCCGCACCATAGCCGACTTTAACCCGTAACCGAACGGACTTTATCCCGTACTTTGCTTGACTTTAGCCCATACCGTAGCCGAATTTATTTCTTGCCCCAGCCGAATTTATAACGTACCCTACCCTACTTTACCCTGATGATAGAAAATACCTTTCACAATGCTTATAACAAAAATACAGTCAAACTCGGACATAGCGCTCCTGGATATATCTCTTAAGAGAATTGACGCCACGCCGCAGGTAAGAGTAAAAAGAGGTAAGGGAAGTGTGTGGTGGTTTGTTCCCCCACAACGCCAGCCCCAAAACCGGCACTTTCTCCTAGTTTCACTGTATCTATAAAATGATAGAAAGTATTGTAATATGTCTTGCTTATACGTGTGGTTAAGTTATTTGTTTCAAAATTATTATAAAACTTATAAATAATTACTTTCTCCCTAAAGATTTCCTTTCAAGCACTTTCTTTAATGAGTAAGCTATACTTCCTTTCATTTCAAGGGATGCTGAGTAGTTTTTTTTATTCTTTACATTTATGTTTGTGCTTTATAGTACAAACGACCCGGTAATAAGCGTAGAATAGAGAAAAATTAATATTTTCAGATTTCAGCGCAAAAGTGAGGATTATTCTATTATTTTGAATGCGCGATTTTTCGATCTGTCTAAAATGCCACAATAAGAATAAGATACCTCCTAAACTTATTCACTTCTATTTCCATAGCGACCGCCACACAATTTTCTATTCTCCCAAAGAGAACGTGTTTTCAATATATTTAATTCCTTCTAATTGTACCGGTAACACACCTCACAGAGATATTTTTTATTCCTCAGAAGTGGTCATATTTTGATTTTATTTAATTCCTTCTAATTAGTTCACAAAATATGTGTAATAAGTTGTTTTAATTCCTCCACGCAGAATGTAATATCTGAAATTTTAATTCTCACCAATTCAACTCTGCCTCTCTAGAATTAAAATGAGTTTTTATTATTTTCTTTGTTGTATTTTTAAGACGTCTAAATAAACGATTAAAATATAAATAAATATAAATTTGAATATTTTTGGAATGTATAAGTTATAAAAAGATTTAATAATGAAAAATAGGTTAAATAAATGCTTTCGTTAAATTTTACTAAGTCGATTGAGAGGAAATAGGATTTGCACTTTTTCTGGTCCCGTTGGGGGATTTTTAAACGAAGGAAAAATCGCGTATTCATAGGAATACAAATACTTCATTTTTCTGAATTCAGCGCTTATTACCGGGGAGGATCAGACAGAGATTATATATTTGAAGCATTAATCTTAATTTAAAATCCTTATTGTACTTTATTATACAGAAAATGAGCTCCTTAGTCCCATTGAACGAAAACAGCCTAAATACTATTTAAGACAACTTACGACCTAAATATTTTGAAAGTTCTTCATATTTCATATGCAAAAATTTATTAAAATAAGAATACAATTATACTTATTTTAAGATTTCTAAACAGTGAAGAATATCCCAATTCTTCCAATTAAATTATCTTAATAATCAATGCTTTACTTTATGTATAGCGGCTCGAGTAAATGTTTCGTCCTATTTAGACATTTTAGACCAATGCATTATTATGGAAATATTGATCAAAAAGTACGAAAATTTCGAAAAAAGAGTCTTTGGGGATTGATGAAATTCTCAAAAATGGGTTGAAGGCTCAATTTTTGACAAATAATTTGGGTAGCGTTTATACGAGGTCTGTCCGGAAAGTATCCGACCGTGTGCTAAAACTTTTTATCTAATTGTGCTATTGTCAGAAAAGGTCATTTACAATTTAGAGGAGACCTATACGAAGGAATCTGCGTTATCATTAGAGAATAAAAGAAATTCTTAACGTCTTTACAGGCTAGGTGAAGCTACACGGAGAGAAATGTCAAGAGATTAATTTACGGAACTGCTTTTTGATTTGATCACATCTTTGGCGCGAGAACTAAGATCTCGAAACCCCTGATTTTAAATCAAAGACCGTTGCTGTAAAATCAAGGGTTCCGAGATCTTTCTTCTCGCGCCAAAGATGTGATCAAATGATTAAGCAGTTCCGTGAATTAATCTCTTGAAATTTCTCTCCGTGTAGCTCCAACTTGCCTGAAAAAAACGTTAAGAATTTCTTTTATTTTCTAATGATAACACAGTTTCCTTCGTAGAGGTCTCCTCTAAATTGTAAATGCCATTTTCTGACAATAGTACAACTAGGTAAAAAGTTTTAGCACACGGTCGGATACTTTGCGGACAGACCTTGTATAAACGCTCCCCAAATGATTTGTCAAAAATTGAGCCTTTGAGCCATTTTTGTGCGAAAAGATCTTCTCCTTCACTCCGTTGGGAATCGAACCACATACGGCCCAACATTGGCCCATAGTCGACAAAAACATTGCCGAAGCTCGGCTGCCATTATGGCACCAATGACGGATTGATAACTATGGCCTGCACTTGGCAGCCAAGGTTTGGCTGCCATTGTCGGCCTAACATTGCATACCAATACTGCTATAGTCTAAGGTCTAAGGATATGACAAAAAAGATATTTAAAAAATAAATATTAATTTATTGGGAGTACTTTGAATATAAATATTTGGTCCTGTTTAGATTGGATACATATATTAGATTTTGAACATTATATTACAAATAAAATTTCTAACGGTACGGGGTATCGAGCCTACATCTATATACCTAAATCTATCGCCTAGCAGTCAGGAGTGCTAACCACTGCGCTAAACCGACAAGTTGAAACTCTGTGAAAAAGCCATCCTCATAAGTTGCAGTTCAGAAAAGTTAAAGAACCAAATTTTAAGCTCTCTTTTTCTAATTATTTATTATTATGCGACGTTGTGTAAATATTAAATGCACGAACTTTCAACAGGAATACCAATACAATAATTTTAAAATAAATAATTTAAATCGATTACAATTTTTCTTCGCGTAATATTTCGTTTTTTCTGTTGTAGCCTAGTTTATAACTTTATGCAATGACATGAAATGTAATTTTGCATGAACATTAAACATTTTTAATGGCAGAACTTAACAAATTTCTTCGTGAACTTTGACAATTTTTCAATAAATTTTTTTTTATCTTTCGTGTAAGATTTGTTTATCAGTTGCTAAAAGTGAGGCTTGGGGAAATAAAGTGCCGATTCTGGGCCAAGCATCGGTGGAGGATCGGCAAATATAAATAGCCAATATAGGCTGCCAGCACTAGCTCAACATTGAGCCGATTTGAATAAAACATGGTTAGCCGTGGTAAAAGTGACACTTGGCCCAGTTATGAACCGTCACTGGGCTAGAAATTGGCTGAACCTAGTGAACCATGGTTTCCCGTACTAAAAGTGAGACTTGGCGCATTAAAGAGCTGATACTGGGCCAAGCATCGGCGGAGGATCGATAAATATAAAAAGCCAATATAGGCTGCCATCACTGGTTCAACATTGGACCGCTTTAAATAAAACATGGTTTGTCGTGGTAAAAGTGACACTTGGCCCAGTAATTTACCGTCACTGGGCCAGACTTTGGCTGATCCTCGTGAAGCATGGTTCCCCGTACTAAAAGTAAAACTTGGCGGAATAAAGTTCCGATACTGGGCCAAGCATCGGTGGAGGATCGGCAAATATAAATAGCCAATATAGGCTGCCAGCACTGGCTCAACACTGGGCCCATTAAAATGCCAATATTGGCCCAATAAATTTAGCCGACCTTTGGCTGCCAAAATTGGACCAACACTGGGTCGCGTATTCAGCTCCAGCATTTCGCACTTGGGAAGAATCATTTTTCAGAAATACACGCATTATTTTATCAGGTTTTACGTATTCAAATTTCTCAAGGAATCTGTATTAGACCTCTATGATGACCCCTACTAAGTGAACGCGGACCTGTGAATATTTAATCAACTAGTGTACACAGTTGCGTAAACGTCTAAAGACGTACGCGTTGAATTTCAGGATGACGGAAGACTTCAAGCAAAGAGTGTTTATTACGTTTTTCCAAAACCTGGGCCATTCATGTTCGGAAACCATCATTATAATTAGGAAAGTGTTTGATGATGAGTCTATGAGTGATACTCAAATTATGCACTGGTTTAGGCAATTTAAAAACGTTCGTATTTCACGATGGCGAGTTTTAATTAATGGAAATCCTTATTTAACAGTGAGAGAGAAAGAGGAAGACCTCGCCATCGGGATTCCAAAAATGTTTTTTTTTTAAATTATGAGTCTATATTTCGCCTAATTTGTGGAAAAGTGACGACTGGGCCCTTCACCATGATATCGCACCGCTCATCCATCGCAGCTTATTCATCCATTTCTGGTGAAACACGGCCTTCAATAACTTGGGCAGCCCCCATACAAACTCGACTGTCTGCTTGTGATTTCTGGCTGTTTCCCAAATTTAAGTATCCTCGAGAAGGAAATAATTTCCAAGCTTGATGCTTGGATACTTTTCTGACAGACCGCGTATTATAAAACTGCATGCGAAAATTTTTTTTTAGAATCTAATTTTACAATCGAGAGGGCGTGAGAATCAAAATTAAGCAAGCAAAAAGAACGAAATAAAAAAAGTGATACACGGAGAAAAAGATATCGCACAATGATATCGCAAAACCTCTATATTGCAACAAAGCGCAATAAGATAACGTACAATCAGGTCCCGGAGCTTTGTACGATATTATAATGCAATAATATCACAGAGAAGGCACAAGTTTGCTGCAGGTAAGACCTGCAACGGTTAATGATTAAACATATTTCGGCGAAAGTTTCACTGAGGTTAGGAAAATAATTCTGAACTCCTCGACTGCGTCGCGTTGAAGTGAGCAAATTTCGGTAAACATTTAGAATCAACACCAGAAAACACAAAAAAAATGGTGTCGCTACACCTCGAATAAAAATGGAGCGATTATAAGATGATAGATTATCCAGGCAAGGTTAAAAATCGGAAATTATGTTCGACTCATGTAAATTTTATCTGGCAAGGTTAATTTCTGTTTTGGTGAATCTTTCACCTGGAATCGATGTAAACTTTATCTTTAATTTTTTCTGTGATCGCTCGCTGAGTACTCGAACCCTCGCGAGATCACAAAAGAAGAAATACAATGTGATAGCGTAATAAACTTAAATTTTTACGTTATAGATTGCACTTTCTCGACATTATAAAAAGTTGATATCTACAGTGAATTCATGCACTATGTACTATTATGTATACACCAGTCATTTTATCATTGTTTAAAGGACCTTGCTATTTAAAATTAGAATCCGTTTTCAAAAATGACGAATCATATCAGGGGTTTTGTGCTTCGCAAACCTTAAAGCGAAGAATTTTATGGTAAATTTTTTTGACAATTGCAATCTTTAAAGTTTTTGAATTGCGTGTAATCTACGATAGTAGATTACTAGATCTTGCACTTCGCGCTCGGATATTTATTCCTTGTATTTGGAATGCTTGAAAAAAAAACTTTATCAAAAAGATCTCTTTTAGATTGCAGTATTTATATGCGTCTTCATATTCTGAATTGTCTACTTAATTAAGTATAGTCAAAGATTTATTTTCTCAAAGCTCTTTAGGCTTTGACGTACACATTCTCATCATGACACTCGCGCTGCGCGCTCGATATCCGACAGACATTTGTAAACAGGTTTTGTTGAATTTTTTCTCGTAACTTTCGTCGTTTTTTCACACATTTTTTTTATTTTATTTTTTGTTTCAACGTTATTTTTCACGAATAAAACAAACGGTACGCGTCCTTTATTTTTCATTATTTTTTTGTGCAATTAAAATTTTAATTTTTTATTTTTGAAGAAAATCCGAATATTTGTCATGATTATCTTGTAGGTCTTTTAAAAAGAAATGTTTTTCTTCTTTTGACTTTTTTCATATCGTGCGTTTTTTGGCTTAAAATTTTGATTCTCGGTTGATTTAAGAAATTTTGAAAACGCTATATCTCTGAGAATTTTCTTTTTATCGAAAAAGAGATAAAAATAAATTGTTTGTTCTTTTTAATACTATAAATATCCATGCATAGCATTTTTAAATTCAGAAAAAGTGGTCAAAAAAATTTTCAAAATACGCTCACTTTTTGAATTTTTATCAAAAATGGCTGGTTAACGAACTCGTCCTTTCTTCCAGGACCTAAAAAAAGTGTGCCAAAGATGGATTTGATTCTTTCATTTTTTCGAGAGTTATCGTGTTTACGGAAGGAAGGCCGGGCGGACAGACAGAGAGACGCCATCGTGAAAACCTGATTTTCGGATTCAGGGGTTCTCGAAACGTGGAGATCCGTAGAAAAACTGTGATGTCAAATTTCCGACAATTCTAATACTTTCTCAATCATAAATGATGAGAATGTAAAAATGAGTAATGGGGCATGCAAGTGTATGAATATTGGATCCGGTTTAAGGATATATACTTCAGGATATACTTAAAGAGATAGTTGTAAAACTATCGCTATAAATTAGTATTTTGTTTATCGGTCCTCGCCATCAACACGAAGGTTAAAGAAAACATTGGCGTGCGCAGATTAAACGTTTAATGATAAAGCAAGTTGTATGACTTTGTATCTCCGATAGGCATTTACATATGTTGGCTGTATGACTATTGCATTTTGAAATTTAAGAAATTTAAATGAGATTTTAAATCAAATTAAAAATCCTATTTAACGTCCAATAATCAAATTATTGCACAGAATTCCGAAAAATAAAACCAAGAATCTAATGACCAAATTTGGACGACCACCATAAAATGTTCCTATTGTAATTTGAAAAAATATGAAGCCGATTTATAATTCTCAACGATTAAGCACCTAATATCTTAAGTGCGCAAGTGAAACACAAAATTATACAGCAGACAGCAAAGGGTTTTAATTTCTTTATTAAAGTCTAAATCGTACCAAGGATAAACTATAATTTACAAATTTATAGTATGTATAATATACAGTACTGATCTGCGGAGATGTTAGGTTCGCCTTTTTTTACCTTATCCTTGATGTGCTTAAAAGCTCGTCATTCAATGAATGATTAATGGAAAATATGTACGAAATTCTATCACGCTGGCTAAGGAAAAGCAACAATTTGCATAACAACATTGTTTTTTAACTTTGAGGTAAGTCTTTAGCATTGTACGGAAGAAAAATGTCTCTTATGAATATTGACAATACTGACGTCTATAACTTCAAGGATTATGAAGAACAATGCGATCACATAAATTGCAAATGTAATTATATGTATATGGGCGCTGTTTTCATGTCTTCTAATTTTTATCGTTTTTATGTTATATCAGTTAACTTCAACTTTGATTCTTGAATATCTGAGCTGTGAGAATGGAAGTTCAAGTTCATCTATATTTTCATTATAATACGCAAAATAAGAAATTGATATTTAAAGAAATTAATATGAAAGATAATCTTCTCTCTTTATCTCGAACTTCGAATCAGTGATGGGTACACAAAATTTTTATCTCTTTACTGGAGAATCAGTTAAATAAGACTGAACAATGAGTCAATATGGATCTGAGCGCAATTAGGTAGATTGATTCAAATTTAGAAAGTAAGGCTGCTAAAAAAATCGAATGACAACCATTTTTATGCTACATATCTTTCCAGGGATCGTAGGTGAACATTGAAATCGTAATTCTTTCGATTGCAAGTACAAATGACCGCATCGATCGCGATTAACCTTCGCAAAGAATAATGGAGGACATTCCCCTGACTGTAGTATTTAAAACGTTCTCTAGAGATCGTGTAGATTCGACATCACGCGGATAAATGACCGGCTAATAATATATCTATAGATAGATGTATACAAATTAGCAATGTTTCCTTACAACGATTAAATCAAAACAGAAAATATGACAGATTACGATGTCAATTCTATGCAAGAAGGGAGATGAAGTATTTTTACTCTTGTTCGGTATTTTTACAAATTTCTTACTTTGAGAAAGTTATTTGAAAAATACAATATTGATCTGATAAAAAAAGGAAATCTTTACAAATGCAGTTATAGAGTAACAATGAAACTAGCTTTAACCCTTAAACGGCCAAAACGCCACTACCGGTACACTGCTTTTCAACGGCCAATAACTAAGACTATTCGACACTGGAAAAAATTGAGACACATATATTTTTATTGCTTAAGATCTCCTCTTTCCGACGGTGCCAATGAAATTCCTCAAAAAATTTTCTTATTATCCCAAAATGCAGTTTAAACAAAAAAAAACGTGATTTTTCGTGCCTATTTTTTTTTGTGAACCATTTTCCAAAGCTTTTCGAGTCAGTAATTAACCTGGAATCTCACTAACGGGTGGAATAAATGTCTAAACTTTCAGAATCCATGGTTCAAAGATCGATTTTTCGTTTTAGTATTTTCAAAATGGCGTCTTAATGACAAAAATTTTGTGAAAATCATCACGAATAAAAAGTTCTTGTAATCAGCCAAGGAATACGCCTGAATTTTTTCGAAGCGTTTTGAGCAAAATTTTGGATTTTGCATATGAACAATT
>NC_046658.1:79804146-79830567 GCF_010883055.1 Belonocnema kinseyi | reverse complement strand
TCTACGGGCCTTCCTGAACGTGGTTCGTCACTTATTGATGTACGACCACGCTTAAATTCATTTACCCAGTTATAAACCGTTGCTAAGACAGGGGCAGATGTGACATGAACTGAGTCCAATTCATTTTTTATCTCATATGGATTTAAACCCTTTAAATGAAAATGTTTGATTAGCGCTCTGAACTCGTTTTTTTCCATTTTTCTTAACGAACAATTTTTTTTTTCAATTGGTTATAAAAACACGTAAACTCAGAAGATGTGGACTGTGACTGCACCATATATCTAGTCGGGAATGGGGCTGACTGAAAACAGATGATTTGGAGCGATTCGCGCGCCATCTGTTGGTCATTCTAAGGACTTATTGAACTACCCTCGTATGATGATACGTTCATCATTTTCATCGGAAGCCCATTCCGATTCGGAGTTTGTTGCAATTTTTGAGGCTTTACGCTTTGGCATTTTTTTTTGGTGGGTGTACTCGAAAATTCCCAGGATGACATTAGAGACTCGAAAAGCTTTGGAAAATGGTTCACAAAAAAAAATAGGCACGAAAAATCACTTTTTTTTTGTTTAAACTGCATTTTGGGATAATAAATAAATTTTTTGAAGAATTTCATTGGCACCGTCGGAAAGAGGAGATCTTAAGCAATAAAAATATATGTTTCTCAATTTTTTCTAGTGTCGTATAGTCTTAGTTATTGGCCGTTGAAAAGCAGTGTCCCGGTAGTGGCGTTTTGGCCGTTTAAGGGTTTTAAACAGCAAAAGTTAGCCTAGCTTTGTTCTGTGCAGTTAACTGTTTTGCTTCGAAAAGTACCGTAAGGCCATGTAATGTTTTTTCGATGCTTACGTTAGCAACATGAAATGAGATATTGATTTAAAAAGGGAAATTAAATAAATGTCACTAAGGAATGCTTCTATGGTCCTATATTCAATTTTCATACTTGGGACAGCAATGTATAGATATATAGGGTTGTTACACTTCAAAACATTAAAAAGTCAGGGAAAGTTAGGGAATTTTTTACAAATTGAACAAAGGCAATTTTATTATTTTGCTAAAAATTAATTATATTTATCGTTGAATATTCAAATGCTTTGTTAAAAATTCGTCTTCTTAGGTTAAAAATTCATCTATTTTTGTAGTAATTACATCTTTTTGGGTAAGAATCACAATTGTGTGGTTTAAAATAATTTTTTTTGGTTGCGGATTCAAATATATTGTCGAACATTTTTTTTCTAAATTGAACTATGTTTGGTTTAAAATTAAAACCCTTTTTTGGTTGAAATATCAATTCTTTTTTTGGTTGATGATTCATAATTTTAGGTGAAAACCCTTTTCCGACTTATGTGGTATAAAAATATATATGTATGAAAATTTAACAACTAGGTTGAAAATTCCTGCAAAAATTCAAATTTTTTGTTGAAAAAATATATATGTTATGATAAAAAGTGATTCCTTTTTGATAGAAAATTAATCTTTCTGGTGAAAAATAATTTTTTTTAAGCTTAGTTTTTTTAACGAAAAAGAATTTTTTAGCTGAATATAAACTTTTCCAGCTGAATATTTAACTACTCCATTCTTTGTCACAAATGTATCTTTTTGAATAGAAATTTAATCTCCTGGATTCAAAATTTATCTGTTTGATCAAGAAATGTAACTATTTCCTTTAAACTTCATTTTATGTGGTTGAAAATTAATTTTTTTACTGAAATTTAAAGTATTTTATTTTAAGCTGAAAATTCCTGATTTTTGGGTGAAACTTCAAATTTTCTGGTTAAAAATTCATTTCTTTTTTTGAAAATTTCATTTTTTATTGAAAATTCGTTTTTGTTTTTTATTTTATAAATATGTCTTTTTTAAACTAAAAATGTAACTATTCTATTTTTGCTTCTAAATTTATCTTCTGTAGTTTAAAATTTCAATTAAAGCACTCGGATGGTTGACTATTTACGGCATTCGACCGCTTTGTATATTCGGTACGTTTTAACCAATGTCGAGCGGGACATTGGTATTCTGCAGTTTTCGTTTCCCTTGGCCCAACGTCCGAGAAAATGCATACAGTGATTCTAAGCCACCTTAGTAAAAGAAAAATGTTCACATACCGTGTGTAACCTTCTGTCTCGGAATTGAAACTTTAATTCTTGCATTTTTGCTTTAAAATTTATCGTTTTGAGTTGAAAGCTCAGCTATACTGGTTTTAAATTCATGTATTTTAAGTATTTATTACATAATTTGTGGATGACACCTTATAAAATTCGGTGTGACTTGTCACTGAAACCTAAATAGAACATTTTGAACGGTAAGGTAAAATGAAAAATATTTCGTTGAAGTCAGGGAATTACGCAATTGGGATATTGTAGCAACCCTGATATTAAGTCATTAAGTTTGGATATTAATTTTTATAATCCAGGATTTAAAAAATTAATTATCCACATTATTTGGTATAATATATATAGTAAATTGATGTCTCAAATTTAAAAAATCAAGATCATGACCGGTATATTCAATTTTACTAAGTGTGTACTTTATGTAATTTCTTAATTTTTGTAACTCATCTGTTTCATCTCAGTTATCTTTTTGAAACAGCAATGAGATTTCAAAATTAAATTCGGGCTTACAAATTTTCAAAATTTTCACATTTTACAAATGTAATTGATTTTATTTAAAAGTTTTTTCAATTTAAGTTTTTTAAGTTTTAGTAGCTTTGTTAAATATTTGTTTAACATTCGCTGGGATATATGGCATTGTTTAGGGCTTCTCATTCGATAAATAAAGTCAAGCACCGCTCGGATCGGTTTTATTTGGTTGGGGGCCATCGTACTAACATCGATTCATATTGATTCACATTTACTTTAAATTTTGTATAATTAGTGCATATAGTTCAATATATATTGTGTTATTTCTCTAATTCGAAGTAAAACATTTTTTTAAACATCGGCTTTATAATTTTCAAACGACTTTTACTCAAACCTTTTTCTTAAACTTAATATCTTATAATTTTTTATCTATGTTTTAGCAGTTTGAAACATTTTAATTTTTAAGCACGACTTTGAAAACATGGTTGGAGTTTTAATAGAACGGTACTGCGAAATATTTATTTTTCAACTTTCCCAATCCAAAATTGTTGACTTTGCTATAATCTTTAAATCAGAAATTTATTGATCACCTTGAATGCTGCACTTTTCAATTTTGCTGTATTTCTTTTATGTAGTCTAGAAAGTACACTTAGTTGCATTTTGAATAACCTGTTTAGATTTATATTATGATATAAAAGTGATTGAAGTAGGAGGTGTGATTTGTAGCTTTTTTAATTCACTTAATCATACAATATAGGACAAGAATGTCATTCATATCTGCAATCCGTCCTATTTGTAAAAGTATTTGTATTGTTGACAAGTGATACGTGTACAGTATTTGCATAGTACATAGACAATTGTTCTTATTGCCTGCAGTCGCAGAAAAATAAAAGTTAAGCTGACCAAAGTCCAGAGACATGATGCTTAATTATTCTCAAGAAGCAATTTAGTGTTTCAATAAGTACAAATATAAAGTCATTGAGCTCTTCAACCCCACTTGAGAAAATCTCATAGAAAAAAATTCATTCAGAAAGAACTACTAAAAAATAGCGATAATACCACTTTGATTGCACAACAGTTTTTTTTCCAATGTTTCTTAGATTATTAAAGATGAGAAAATTACTTCATTACAGAAAATTAGGTTTCTTCATTCCAGTACATTTTCTTGAGACTAGAACAATTTTCTTGGATCAAGAAAATATTGTATAGTCCCAGAGTGACCGCTGGTCCGGGAAACGGACAAATCACAAGGTATTTTTCATGACCGAGAAAACCAGGCAATGACAGTGAATTTATTTTTGTACCGGGAATTTTAAAATTTTGTGTATCATATGATGATATAATGCAATTATAATAATTTTTCTATCTTTTTTCTACTTTCAGAAACTGTTTATAAATTTAAAATAGGTTCGGTTTCGGTAATTCTAAAATCTTTTATTTTAAAAATGTTCCACTTTAGATTATCATTTCCATCGTGCATTTTCAATTTGAACAATTTTATTAAATGGATTAATGATTTTAAACATTAAACGGCTTTATTCAGTTTCAAATCCTATTCAAATACTGTCCCAGCATAAAATATTCCAGTTTTCACTCATTAAATTAAAAATATTTTAATTGGATAAAAGAATAATTAATTAATATTTGGCAGCATCTGGCTATTTATTTATGATAAGCAATTGTGAATCAAATAATACAAAATAAGCCATTATTAATTCAGACAAAATTCGAGTAAATTAAAGAATGATTTAAAAGTTTGGAAAAGATTCACAATTAGATTTTTGCAGATTTTTAACAAACAATTTAGACGATTTTTAAGAATTATGAAAGGTTTCATAACGGTATCCAAACTTTCTTAAGATTTCTGGCAATATTGCAGAATTTTTGAATAGAACAATTAGAGTCATTTTAAAATAGATTTAGAAGCTTTGAAATTTTTTTTAAACAATTAAAAATGGGAAATTATTTTTAAAATGTTCAAAATATCGATTTAGACAAAAATCTGCAGATTTTTTAGGTTTTTAAGCTATAAACAAAATTTTATTGAGACAATTAGAAAATATTTTTCACTTTGAAAAAATAACTGTAAGAGAACAATTTTAAATATTAAAAAAAAAACAAGCTTTGCTGCATAAATAAAAATAGAGCCATGATTAATTTTTAATATTTGCAGATTAGAATTGCTCTAAATGATATAATCTTGCAAATTTTCAAATTTATGGCTTCATTCTTCAATTTAGAACATTAAAAATGACAGCATGGATTTAGATATTTTTTAAATTGAATCTGAATTTTTGAACTGTACATTTGATAAAAGTTTAAAATGGTACAATTTACCGTCTAACTGTATTTAATTTATAATTTTTTTATTAAAACGTGTTAAAAGCTTCCATTTTATAATTGTAAGTTATCAAGCGTTTAAATAAATAAATAAATTTAATTACAAGTTTTTTAATTTTAAAAGTTTAAATTTAAAGAGTTCTGCCTTGATTACTTGTATTTGCAATTGAGTTTTTATTACTTCAAATTAAAAAAATTAAGATTTTTATCTTTTAATTTCATTGGATCGTGACAAATTTTTGCGAACCGAGAATTGACCGGGATTTTTCTTCCTCGATTAAAATGGCCACCCTGCGTCCGAATTCAGACCAATATTTTCTTGATTCTATGCTAATTTCTGTTCCGTGTATGAGTACTTTTTATTAATTCGCATACTTTTCACAATTTGCAAATAATTTATAATTCACGTTTCATATGATAACTCGTATATCATATCTCATTACCCAAGTTGAAATGCAAGAAGTGTCAAGGCAATGTTAGTAATCGAATATATATATATTACTTTAAAGTTCATTAAAAATTAAGTGAAAATGAAAGTTTTTAATTTTATACATGGATTTATCATCTACTTTCATACTAAACTAAATAATTTAAAAAACTGAGAACTTGGTTACTAAACTTATAGCTCATATTCCCATTTTATTACAATTTTTAAAACTTATAGAATATTCATAAGCCGTTTTCATTGTAGACAATTTTCCTTATAATTTGTATAAAACACAAGATATGTGTATCAAAATTTGGAGAAGAAAAGCTTAAGATCATGTATTTTGATGAATATAATCATGTAAAAATATTTTTACACAGTAAAAATTTGATAGCTTCAGAAATTTTCAATAAATCCTGAAGTGATAAGGACTTCGAAATCTTTCTTATTGCTATCTGAAAGGGAAAAATTATACCTTTTTTATTATAATTAGAATCAAAAAAGTTCTTTTTCAATATGAATTTTTTAAAAAAAGATTATAACTATTTTGCTTGTATTAATAATTATTTCGAGATTAACAATTTGTAGAGAAATTGTTGATAAAAACAAAACAAATACTATTGCTCAATGTTAAATTTTCTATGGCATTTCTCTTAAACTCCAAACCGCAATTTATGACGTCGCCTTTATTCTTTAAACAAATTTCGTAAATGTCAATAATAATTTTTTAACAAGAAATGTCTTGTTTCGTGATTAAATAAAAAAATATTATAATAATAATATTAGTTTCGAGTTATTAGATTTTTATAACTTTTTAATATTCTTTAAATTGCAACGCACTTGTGGACATTTAAATAACAGAATAATGCAGGGTGTTGAATCAGTTGAAGCTGATGTGCAAATTAAGTCATCTGTACATATTCTACACTCGAGAACTCGACCTGAATTCTTAATCAAATTAGTATAGATTCTCATTCATGCAAATTCATGAAAAATTTGTTTAAAAAGTAAACAACATTACGTGACATCATTGAACATTGTTTTAATAATTAGACCTAAATTTGTGAAAGCATTTCGATAATCTCATAAATAATTTGATAAACCATATTTCAACACAGGCGAAAATATTATGTATAGTTTATACATAGTGTGAAGTATTATATAAAATATTCATTTGTCTTATAAATTTTTTATAGAAAACAAATGAATATTATATATAATAATTTTTACTATAAATACACTATATATAATTTTTCCGCCTGGGAATTTTATCAAATTACTTAAAAATAATATATTATTAATCAGAAATCGTAGAATCTCTAAAGTACTATATTTTTTTAAGTTAATGAGAGAAAAATAGTTTTGTCTTTTTTAAGAACAATCGATTAGGTAAAATTAGAATAATTCACAATGAAACTTTTATGCTCATTATGAAAAGTATCAATCGGAAATTGAAAAGTTAAAATTCTTTTATAAAGTGTACTATATTATCTGCTATTATTAATAAAAATAATCCATAAGAATAATCAACCAATCTAACGCATTTTAAAAGTGGAATTCCAAAATCTTTTAAACAAGTTATTTCAAAGAAGACAAATGATTTTATTCTGTATAATTCTAGAGCTTTTTTGGCTTTTCCCTAGAATCATAGAATGTTTCCCTTTGTTAAGGTTACAATGTCGATCACCGATCGATTCACGAGTAGAATGCGACGCGAGCATACCTGACAGCTGACACAAGCTTCCTTTTTTCCTAATTGCAGCGACTACATCATTCGAGTAATAGGAACATCGGGTCCTTTGGACCCTCGACGCGGTCATAAAGTTAAGGACATTTTTAACTACGTCTACTAGTTCCTGAAAACAAATACTGAAAATATGAGACACGTGACTAGTAATCACGTTATAGTAGCGAAGATTCTAGTTAGAGCAACCATATTTTCTTGTGCTCACAGCTCTTATTTTCTCAACTACTTTTTATATAGTCAGGAGAACTAGGCGATATTTTTCTCACTTTACATTCTTAATTTTATTTTTATTTCATTAGAAATAAGGAATTAATTGATTATTAATTGAATTTATAATATTTTATAAATTCTATTAGTAGGAAATTTTATTACTTGAGAATTTTCCAATTCGGAAATTTTATTTTTCGGGATTTTCAGGTGGTCCCGCAGCATTCTTGTACTTCTATTAACACTTACGCAGGAATAAAAAAAAAATTTAGTTTTTCTAATTGTTTAGAGGGGTTTTTTTTCAGTTATAACACGAAATATTAGTGTTATACCGTACAGAAACAAAATTTCGGGGACAGACTTTTAAACATAATGAGGTATCTTTAGATCCAAAATATATATCTCTGTTTCTAATTTTTATATTCCTCAAGTTAAAACAAATAACTTGTATAAGCATATATCATTCACAACATTTTATCGCAATTTATTGATTTTTCTGTGCGATTTTTTACATGGCGACATATCACCGAGTGAAAATTTGAGCTATATTTCGATTTCTCATTTCTAAACAAAAGCTGCAAAATTTTTGAAACTTAGCTAAAAACAACTTCATCATAATATTATTTTTAAAAAATCATGAAAATGTGTTAAGTGGCCAGGACTTAAATTTCACCATTTTTTTGGTAACGAACCATATACAATCTTAATTAAAATAAATGAAAATTCAGTTTCTGAAAATAGAGCTGTAAGCACAATCTTTGAGTAGGCTATAATTTGAAAAACCTTATATATAAGAAAATTATTTTTCAAAACAAAAATAGGATAATGTTCTCTAATTGCAAGAGGAGTCAAAATATATAAAACTTTTTTTTTATTGTTTTTTTTTATCAGTGGAAAAAAATGTTCGGTGATTAATTTGTTCCCTTTGTCACATAAATCAATAAAAAAAACGGAAGTATTCAAAAATAATCGAGTATCCTTGAACCTGATAGAATGTCCTTTGCTAGAAGGAACCTTTATAAGCACGACGAAGACCTATCAGAACGCGCAGTGTAAGATTAGTTACCACGCCGACAACGACGATATATAAAAGTCGTCCAGTGAAAAAAAAATCGAAAAGTGTACTTGTTGCATTGTGTGATTCGCGATACAAGTGCATTCACTATATATTTTTTCGCTGTTCGTAGAATAAATAAGGAAAGGTGCGGATTGGTTGACATCAGTGTGAAATAACTTTTCGTAACTTTTTTAAACCATCCGCTGGATTATTAGTGTTTTCCCCACCGAACTTATCAATCGAAAACCATGGAAACACAAATTATATCCAAATTTAAAAATGCCAGCTTGGTAAATAATGAAAGATCCAAAATAGGCTTCTTGAAGGATGGACCAAAAATTACAAGATATACGGTAAGCACTTCCAAACTTTTGCAAAACATTTTTTTTAAGACAGTTAAGAAAAGAAGACAGAAATAGGCCGTATATTTAAAAATTTTAATAAGGACATTAATTAACATTTTTTTGAACAAAATGATAACTTTGGTCAAGCTAATCTTGATTTTTAGAAAGTTAATTTTTGCTATTCTTAAATTTTTCAGTTGTGTTTCTCATAAGAGATTTAAAACTTTTTTTTTACTTGTTTTGCATAAAAATAAAAAGGAATTTCTCAATTGTTTTTCTCGAAACGAGACAACACAACAATCCGTTCATAAATATAGTAGCCACTTATTATTGAGATGAGATTATGTGATATTGAACTGCAGTATCATAAAGTAAGAACAGACCTCTGACTATCGGTGTTAGAAATTTTTAATCAAAATGTTAATGCAAAGCGATAACATCATAATGATTCTTGGAGTGTCAAGAATAATTCTGACAACAATTAACAATCGTTATTAAAATATTTTTTGTCGACACATTGTTTCTTTACATTTTACGTGTTCGAAAGTTGTAAACACGTATGCATATAACATAACTCAATTTCAGCACTTATCATGATCAAGGCCATTTTGCTATATTAATACTTTTATTGGCTCTTCTCATTTATTCGGCTGTTACAAATTACAGATGTCTGCTAAAAAGCTGTTCCAAACTAATATTATTTTTTCTTCTTCTAAAATATGTCTGTTACACGATATTGTTTGCTGATGCTTTTAGAAATACTGTAAGTCTCACTATATACGGGCTCGAATCGTTCGATTTTTTCTACTTTTTTCCACATTTTTGAAAAGTGGAAAACTATAATTAGCAGTTGGATATTTTAAGTCAAAAACATTTAAAATTGATCAATTTCAAATTCAATTAAAGTCTTCAAACTTTTTCCATATTCCCTACTTTCTCCCTTTTTCAAAGAATTCGTTTTCTTCTTCTTGTTTTCAAGTAACTTAGCCTTTTTCTCGATTTCTCGCTTAAATGCAAACTAAATCAATAGAACCTGATAAGAAAATCCAACTATATTTGGATAATTTAACTGTTTTATTAAACATTCGCCTTTTTAAATAAAAAAATTAATCCTTTCGCGTTGAAAAATTATCTTTTATAGTTAAAAAGTTATTTTTATTGATTGAAAATTCATCTGTCTTGATTGAAAATTAACTTTTTAGTTCAAAATTCGACTTTCTTTTTTTTTCGTCTTTTAAGCGTGAAAGTTTACCTATTTGGTTCAAAATTCATCTATTTTGCTCAAAATTCGTCCCTTTTAATTGAAAATTCAACTATTTGGTTAAAAATGCATATTTCTAGTTAAAACGATCAATTTGTTGAAAATTAAATTTTTTAGGCTGATCATTCAACTGTCCTGTGCAAAAATCGTCTTTCTTACTTGAAAATTCAACCTTTTGGTTAAAAATTCAAATATTTGGTGCAAAAACCATCTTTTTCAAAAATTCAAATGTTTTGTTGAACATTCGTCTTTCTGAATAGAAAATTAATCTTTTATGGTAAAAAAGACGTCTTTTATGTCTGATAATTCATCTTTCTATATTGAAAATTAACTTTTTTTTGCAGATTTAACTGTCTTATAAAAATTTCGTCTTTTTGGGATAAAAGTTTATCTATTTGGGTAGAAATGCATCTATTTTGTGAAAATTCTTCTCTTTTGATTAAAAGTCCAACTGTTTGTTTGTAAATGTAACTATCTGGTTACATTTTCTTTTAAATTTAACTATTTGGTTAAAAATTCATCTTTGTTTGTTGAAACTATCTATTTGTTTAAAATTAAATTTTTCAGGCTGATAAGTGAATTGTATTGTAATAAGTTCTTCGCCTTGAAAATTCAAACATTTTGTTGAAAATTCATCTTTATGGATAAATAATTTGTCCTTATAAATTGAAATTTTTGTTTCAAAGTAATCTTTTTTGTTTGAAAATTCATCTTTCTTGATTGAAAATTTAATTCTATTCTACGAAATTGGTATTTTTGGCATAAAAGGTGGTTAAAAATATCTGGTCTAAATTATGATTAAAAATTCATCTATTTTGTTGAAAATTCGTCTCTTTTAATAGTAAGTCCAAGCATTTGGCTGTAAATGCAACCATTTGATTAAACTTTTTTTAATTCAATTATTTGGTTAAGAATTCAACTTTTTTGTTTGAGAATGATTTTTTTTAACTGAACTGTTTGGTTGAAAATTAATCTTCCGGGTTTGAAAGTTAACTGTTTTCTAACCCATTCGACTTTTTAACTTGAAAACTCAAATCGTTTGTTAAAAATTCGTCTCTTTTGGTTGAAAGTTCAAATACTTGGTTGAAAATGCAATATATTTCGACTATAAATCTTAGGAATTAAAAGCGGTTAATACTGAATTCAATATAGTATGTTTATTAATTTTATTTAAAAGAATTTATTCTCCTAATTTGATGAAAAATCCCTCTATTTCCCCTTTTTTTATATCATTTTGGATTGTGAAACCTCAATTATTAAGAAATGAATGATTTCATGTTTTAATTGTACGGTCTCAAATTTAAAGCCCTAATTGTTAAGTAATTTAAGTTTAAAACGTTAGAAATTAATGTTCCGGAAATTTAAAATTAATGTAAATTATAAACTTCTTTCATTTGAAAATAATTCAAGTTGTCAAGTCTTACAGTTCAGAAAGAAATATTTTAAAACCAGAATGGTTTTCAATTATTAGTAATGTTAGTTGTTAAACAACTGTTTTATATTAAAAGTTTATTTTGACTGTGCAAAGAATATTAGAAAATTAATGCAAATTATGTATCCTAAATTCATAAACAGTTCAATTTATTATTCTAGTCATTGCGGTTAATTTCATATTACACTTAGCAAAATGTTTATTTGAATCAAACAAATTCTTTCTTTGACATAGGATTAAATAAATATTTCACTGATTCACGCAAATATTTTTCGATTTAAACAAAATATATTTAATTCACAATCGCATTTGTGTAACTTAAACATATTTTATTTGAATCAAGCAAACATTTTTCTGAGTGTGCACGGAGAGAAATTTCGGCGGATTAATTCACGGCACTGCTCGTGAATTAAGATCTTGAAACTCTTGCTTTTAAAGCATAGGTCTCAAAGTTTCAGGAATTAGGCCACGCTCCTTTGCTCTTATATCTCGAACACTACGGTTTTAGATCATAAAGTCCAATACTTTAAAGCACGTACAAATTTTAGCTCGTAAAGCGCTTCCATAAATTAATCTCTTCAAATTTTTCTATTCGTATATATATGCGGAAAAATTCGATGCGGCTTTTTTTAAGTTACTAGTTAATCTGAGCCCTGTATAGAAAAATTATCTAAAATTATTTAAAGGCCTTTTATGAAAAGTTATTATAAATTGAAAAAACAGACAATAACAAAATTAATACTAAAGTCAGATTCTGTTTTGATATTAATTGTACACAAGAGTCAACCTTGTTGATTTAAAATATATAGATTGTAAGTAATAGAGTGTATTCTCACTTCTATAAATGATCTGATAAAATACTGCATCATTATCAACAACTATGTTAATAAATCCACTATGATAATAGTTTCCCTAAGAAGAAAATACGTGATATTATCATAAAAGTATTAAATTTATATTTTTACAATTTCTTGAACATTGAGAACGAGTACTAGAAGTTTATCCACACTTTACAAGAAAACGATTTCAAATTTAATTTTTATTGTATCTATACAATAAAAAAATTTAATCTAATAAATCAAGACTTTATTTTTGTTAGCTAATTCAGTTTTTAATATAAAAATATTTCTAATAACAAATTTAGACCTAAAATTGAAACTATTATTAGGTTATATATTTGTTTGGGTCTGTAAATGGCAATTATTTTTAAGTTAATAATTTTATTATTAATACTTAATTTAAAATGGTTTATGCTTAACTCCCTGGCCTTAAAGTAATGTGTTTGTTGGATTCTTTATGTAAATTAGAGTTTGCTGAATTCAAATTCATCTTTGAGTTTTTACACGTGCCGCTTTACAAAAATACGTTCACTTTAAAAAAAAAGAAAACATTTTTTGTAGAGAAAATGCTATAGTTGTCCAGAATTAGATAGAATTGAGCATTCATTAAATTTATTTTCAATACAATTTTATGAACCAGATGAAATTAGGTAATTAGTTATACATAATTATTAGAACTAAATACGACACATTTTATAATATCTAAAACTTACAATAAATTCTAAGTGATTGGTCAGCAATTTTTATTATGCTTATTAAGAGATTTAAATACTTTAATAATGAATAGTTTGCTGAATTAGATTAAAGCAAAATGTAAATCTATAATTAAGTCAAAGGTAATCTATAATTATCCCGTAATATTGAATAATGATGAATCTTACACAACAGTTCTTAAGGATACTCATACTCTTTATTGTAATATGTTATCAAAATCTATTTTTGTAAATAGAAATAAATAAAAATCTTTTAGAAAAAAAATTATTTCGAGAATTTAGGCTGTGAAATTAATAAAATAAAAAACGATATTATTATGAGTGTTGCAACAAATCAGGGAATTTGAGAAATCATGTGAGGTTGAAGTTAATTTTATTACTTTGTTGAATATTCAACAATTTCGTGAATAACGTAGAGGGTTGCGCCGGCGGTGGCGTAGCGCCGCGACGCAACCGTCTAAAAAAAGTCATTCTTCCTGGTTGAAAATTAATCTTTTTAGCTTGAAAATTAACCTATTTTGGTGAAAATTCCATATATTTTGGTTAATAATCGCAACTGCTTGGTTGAAAATATTAATCTGTTTTGGCTGAGGATTCAACTGTTTTGACTTAAAAATTAATTTTTTTCTTGTATTTTGTTAAAAGTTCGTTTTTTTAAGTCGAATATTTATTTCATTGACTGAAAAATCTATCTTAGTTGAAAATTCAAGTTTTGTGTTAAAAATTCCTGTTTTTTGTATCGAAAATTGATGACTGGTTGAAAATCTAAATATTTTGCTGAAAATTTATGTTTTCTTGTTTGAACATAATTTGTTTTTGATTGAAAAATTAATTCTTCGATTTTTAGTTCAAAATTAATATTTTTCTTTAGTTGATAACTCAACTATTTGGTTGATTTTCATGCATTTCTCTTATATCGTACGTAATTTGTGGATTATTGATTTCCAAGGTGTAATATTGTTTTTATACCTGAAAGAAAAATTTAGAATGTCAGGGAATATGAAAACTTGGTCGGCAAAAGTGAGGGAATTTCAAAATTGGGATTGTGTAGCGACCCAGAATTTAAATTGATTCGTTTTTAAATTAAGATTGCTCATTGAATTCTAAATTTAGAATGTAATTAATCCAATCTTCAAGATTTTTGAATTGTCATGCGATAAGAGTTGAAATGAAGAGAAGTTTAGTAGCTTATCAATAAACCTCTACGAGAGTTTAGCTAGTCGGAAAACTCTAATTATAGTTTGGTTAGCCACATGTTCTGAACTAGAGTACGTATTTTGACTCGTTTTATGTACCAGTGTATTTTACTTCTTGAAGTGCTAACGATATTGTTTACAATTTGTAGTGAGAAGAGTGTCTAAATAATAAAGATTTAATTACATTTATTCTAAAATATCAATATATATGATTTGGTAGATTTTATTTGGTGGATTAAAATTTTTATTAAAAGACGCATTTAGATCTTCTAAAAATAAAGTTGGAAGCCTATTTTTGGGAAATATACTAATTGTTAAAATTTCAGTGGATCTTTTTTGTTCAATATATTTTTGTAATATTTTGGACTGTGAATCTATAAAGAAAGTAATCAACTAATCTAGATTAAACTATTCTTGTTAGTGTCAGATATCGTTTAAAACTTAATAAAACCTTTCAAAATAGGTAAATAAATTTAATTTCTTATTTTTAAAAATATTGTAAATTTCGTACAAATTCGGAGAAAATAATCCAAATAAATAGAAAGGTCCTGGGAAACCTACTTTTCATTTGCATATTCAGCATTTAATGATAATTTGATTGATAATTCCTACGAAAATTTGGAACTCTCTTGATTGTAATCTATGAATTAACTAATTAAGATATAGCTTTTAACAATTAAATCCGAAATAACAAAGACGGACATTTGAAAATTGTGACCCTATAAAAATTTCAGATTCTTGAATTTTGTTTCTCTTTGTTTTTACTATTTTATACCAAAAACATAATCTAGTCCCGCATAAATTTAATACTCTTCATATTAATCAATCAAATAATTAACAAAATAAATCTTCTAAGCTAAAATTATTTATTTAATTAAGATGAAAATATATATGAAGGTTGGCAGTACAGAACTAAATCACCAACATTATGGCGATTTTTCAAATAAGCGAAACAATATTCTGTGAAATCGAAATTATTACTTAAAAATAAAAAAGATGTCCAATCCCGAGATAATGTGTTACTGAATTGAGGGGAAAACGGTTTGATAAAAAAAAGTTATCCAGGTTCGACGAAACTGATGTCGAAGTTGACAATCTCAAAGTAACATGGCCATAAATTGAAGTAGAATCGGTTGCGGATTGCGATAAAAAATTCAATTTTCGGTTTAAAAATAAAATAAAATTATGCTTCCGAAATATTAAGTTTCTTAATACTGGTAAATAAAGTTTGATGTAAAAAAGTTAACTAATTCCCAAAAAAATCAAAAGAGAATTTTAAGATTGCAAGAAGTATCCACGTTAAAAGGTTGAAAAAAAATTATTACTACCTTAAAATTATCCGGGAATACAAATTCGAAACGAGAATTACATTTAAAGTTTCCGAAAATGTGATATTTTTTATTAACCGTGATACAAAAAAAGTATTCAAAAACTATAAAGTTCGAAAATTTTATAATAATTTAGAACAATGTTTAAGCTCTGAACAAATGGTATTCTCTAAGAGATATAATAATAACCAATTACTAATTACTATGAAATGCTACTTTGTTTCGCAAACCCTTTTCAATTTGAGTCTTTTGATAATGTTTTAAATGTTTTTAAATATAATGATTTTTAAAATTGAACTTTATGTTCTATTTTTCAAATCAAAACATAGAGAGTATTAATATTTTTAATAGGACATGCACGAAATGCTCGCTTTTTGAGGCATGTATTGCGTGCGGGAAGTGACCAATTCCAAAACCGGTGTTAAAAGCAGTTACATCAGTTTTTCTAACTGCTACGCATGCGCATTTCGAGCCGGATAACTTTTTTTGCTGTTGCGCCTGCGTATTTCGATTCACAATTACTTTCCATGATTGCCGGAACCATGACATTACTTTACCATAAATTATTGATGAATTACCACAAATCACTGATGAATTACCGAAAATTTCAAATATTTTGTGTAGTACCTGAAATTTCCAGAAAATGTTTAATTTAGTAATTTTCCATAAATTTCCGTCAATTTTCGAAATTTTTAAGTTTTTACCAAAAAAGATTTGGATACCATAAATTTCTGGAAATTTGCGGTAATTTTTTGTAATTTTAACATAAATTTCCGAAACATTCGTTTTTATTTTTTCTCTGATCGAAGAATTTCCTCATTTTTTACAAAAAATCTAGTGTGCAACAGATGCTGAAAGCAGACAGTTACAACTCTTGTGAAATTTACAGTACTTGCCATCGGCTGTTCTTCGGGTCGTTTCCGGCTCTTTTACAGCTAGCCTACAATTCGGCTACGACTCGCCTACAATTCCACTTCGATTCGCCTCTGGCTCGTACAGCAAACTTCACACTTATGTGGAATTGCACAATATACTATTTTAATAACCTTTGTAGGTTTCCGACTAATAAATCGAGATTTGCCGAAAACTCTTTTTGTAAATATGAAAAAATATATATATAAACTAGAATTGTTGATATTTTTGAGTTTTGCGGAACTAAATGATTGTGATCGTCATTCTAGATTATTGATGAAAATGATACTTTTGGGTCCAGTTAAAATGAATACAGTTAGATTATAATTGCTTCAGGCGTGTTGGCAAACGATGATGGCCCTCTTCAGTTATTTATTCTAAAATGTTTTTAAATACATGAGAAATATAATACAATTTCGATGTCTCAATTATTTGCGTAGATACTGTTAACAACCATCATACAAATTATTTTATTTAATATTAAATAAGTTTTACATTAACTGTTTTATAAACACATTTATTATCATTAAAGTCTGATAATTAAAGATAAAAATTAATCTTTTGTAATCATTTTTCAATATTTACAACGAGGAAAAAACGGGAATTTGGTAGGCGTTGTGTCAGGATTTTCCCAATAATGAATAGAAGAAAATCTACAATTTTATTCATTAGCGGAAGTAGCTATGTGGTTATTCTCGATTCGTCGAGATCTCGAATGTTAAGTGCGGACGGGCGCGTGCGGCTAGCGCTCGGATGGGGACAGTTCATGATTCTCGCTTATTCGTGTTTTTCACTGCATTTAGCTAACTGTCGAGCGGGGGAAGTTTTTTTGACGCCGAGGATATTAATGTGGGAACTCCGATGCCTATCTCTAATATATAAATCCCAACTCGTCTGTTGGTAACGGGCTGTGCTCAGGAGTTGTTTTGATTTTCTGCAGCTTTCCACTTCTCTGGCAAATTTTAGGGCAAATGCGAGCGCTTCTAAATAAAATTCAGCTGCAGACGATAGGGCATTTTAGAAACATTGAAAAACCCCACTAGATTGAGTACTTTTCAGGCATTGCTTGGAGGATTATTATGAGAGATGGGGTGATTGGGGATTTGGAAAGGGATGTGAGTTAAAGGGTCTAACAATCTCTTGTGCATAATTTTTTTCAGTTGGCGGACGCCGTCCACGAACCAGACCACAGAATGGATTATAACATCCAGACGATCACCCAAGCAGATCGAGAAAAAGTGCTAAATTTTTTGCGGAAATTTTTTTTTAGAGACGAGCCACTAAATCATTGTATTGGACTTATCCCGGAAGGAGAAAATAGCACTTGTATCGAGCTCGAGGATTATAGCATGTCTGCCATGAGTGAAGATTTCAGCTTCATGGCAGTTACTGCCAATGGGTCAGTCATAGGTGTCATACTGAACGGTAATTATAAAAATTAGATAAATATTAGGCATTTCTAGCTTGCACTTTATTATTGTTAACCATCTTTTTCTCTCTCAGGGTAGCCCCAGGTCAGGGGAAACCTAGAAAGCAGGGAAAAGTCAGGGTATTTTTTGGTTAGAGAAGGTCAGGTATTTTGAAAAAAATTGAAAAAATCAGGAAATATCTATAAGCAGTACTCTAAATAACTGTCAAGAATAATCAGGGCTGCTACACGGAGAGAAGTTTCAAGAGATTAATTCGCGGAAGTGTGTGATTTTAGAGCTACAATTTTTACGTGCTTTAAAGTGTCAGACTCTGTAATCTAAAAGCATAGAATTTTAGAACTGACAGCAAAGGAGTGTAGCCTTATGACTGAAACTTCGATAACTATGCTTTAAAAGCAAGGTTTCCAAGAACTTAGTTCTCGCGCCAAAGCGCGATAAAATCAAGGAACAGTGGCGTGAATTAATCTCCCGAAATTTCTCTCCGTGTACAGGGTCACTTTTTAAAGATTAATTTAATGTAGTCACTTTTTAAAATTAAAAGATAAACATCGTCACTTTTTCAATAAATTAACCCATGGGTTAACCAATATTGTATTGAATTTTAAATATTTTAGGGTATTTTTTAAAATTACAAATATTTAAAAAAAAAACAATCTCAATAATTTTATAATTTTAATAACACAGCCACACAAAAAAAAGTGTGCGGATCTGGTAACAAGACACACGTACTCCTATGGATTTTGGGGCGCTGAATTCAAATTCGGTATCAAAAATCACCCATCACGTCATGGTTGAGCCATAACCTCAAAAAATGACGACAACTGTGAAGAATCATCCCTTGTTTAATATCAACTTATTTAACATAACTTCACCCAACAGAACCTGACCTCACATAACCTGAATTAACAGAAATTTATTGAACTACACGTAAAGCTCTGGAAGCATATTTTCGCAGTAGCAAATGTGTGCTACATCGGATGGGTCAACTCGAGCCTAACCTAGAAATAAATCTAACCTAGCCTAACCTAACCTCACGAAACACAATTGAACTGATTGTGTTGTCCCGTTGTGTTTGGGGTACCGTTTCATTCAGCTTCAGCTTCACCGACATAGAGGTTTAACCTATTCTAACCTAATCTAACCGATTACGCTGGCAACCCTGTTCTTGCGTACTTTCATATTTAAGACTGAGAAAAGATTTAAGACGGAGAACCGTACGCTTACATAGCTACACGTGTGGTTGAATCTCATTCGGCTAGGTTAGGTTGGGTCAGGTTTTGTTAGGTTAGGATAGGTTACACCTCTATGTAGGTTAAGCCGAAGCTGAATGAAACGGTACCGCAAACACAACGGGACAACACAATGAGTTTAATTGTTACGTGAAGTTAAGCTAGGTTATGTTAGGTTTTTTTAGATTAGGATAGTTTTGACCTCTTTTCAGGTTCAGCCTAAGCTGATTCAAACGGTACCGCAAACACAAGGGGACAACAAGCCCGTGAAGTTGGCACCCCAACACTAAAATATCAGATTTTTTTATTTGGAATCGCTTGATGGTCAACTTTGAAGGTTTGGTGGTCAAAATTGAAAAAGTTATTGATTTTTCAAATTTGGGGGTGCCAACTTCACGGTGGCACAGCACTTTTTAATATTTTCAAAAAATTCTTTTTGGTATCGTTTGGTGGTGTTTGGTAGTCGACCGTGAACGTTCAGTGGTCAAAATAAAGAAAGTTATCGAGTTTTCAAAATTGATGCGTCAACTTCCGTTAGCACCCCACTTCAATTTTCTTTTTTAATTCCTTATGATATCATTTGGTGGTCGTTTGTTGGTGTTTGGTAGTGATTTCTGAACTTTTGGTGGTCGAAATTACAGGATCTTTTAGGAAATACATGTGGCCTGTGATATGACTCTGCGCATGCTTATGCGCATGTATGATTGGTGTGAAATTTTAATTTCAAAATGCTCTATTTCAATGTGAACGCTCTTTGGCAAATATAATTGTACATAATTGTAGTTTTTAAGTTTACGAACATTATAGGTTTTATTATTTTTGAAATCTGAACTCTCTTATTATTTTATATTTCAAGTTTTTCGACTTTTAATTACAAGGTAATCTTTGGAAATTGACTCAAAGTCCTGGTCAGGAAACTTCATTAAGGCAATGTACGTTGAAATAAGTTCCTTTACTGTAAACTAAATCAAACAATACTTAAAAAGACAACAGTAACAGAACCATAATTCAATATCAATTTGAAAAACAAATTAAGAATCGTTTAAACGCTTTCTAATAGTAGTTTCATGTAGAGTTATCTGGATTTCTCTATTCTGCAGCGAAAATATTTGCAATGAGAAGCTAATAAGTTTTTATCTTTCAAGAATGAAATATATATTTTTTCAATGGATTATAGCACTCAAAAAAGGTTTTTAAGTCTTAAACAGAATATATAATATATGAACTTTTTCAGAAATACACTTACACAAAGTTTTTAGAACCAATATTTATATTACCGCAGAAAAAAAAATAACGGATTTCAGATAAATATTTATTAAGAACACGAAATTTTGAAACTGCATGTCCTAAAAATATTACATAGAAGAAAACTTCTGAAAAATTCTCTCTTGCCTTATCAACTCGTTTACTCAAAATGTGACTTTCCTCTTCTAGCTGTAGGGTACATATTTCCACATGATAGTGTAGAATTCTTCAAGAAATCTTCAAATAAAAATTTACAGTACACTTTATGAGTTTTTTAGATGAAGAGAATTTGTCTGAATTTGGGATTATTGTCAAAATTTTCAGAATGCCCCCAAAAAAATACAAACAAAATTTAAAAGATTAATATTATTTACCATCCAGGAACCTCAGTTCATAGCTAATTCTTCAATCTTAATTTCTGTCACTATTCTTTAATAACCTTTTATAAAATTTAGAGGAACTTAGCATAAACGTCACAAACAACACAAAACGACACAAGCCACATAAAAAAAATAATGAGACAAAAGGTGTTCAACCAAAAAAGAACTACAAATTTGTTTTGAATACTTGTTTGATAGGATGCGTGGTTTGTGTTTTATACGTAAAAAACCAAAATAAAAATTAAATGATTCCATTTTTGAACAAACGACACAAACTATAAAAAAAATGGATTGACAAAAGTTGTTCATCCAATAAAGAGTTAAAAATTTGTAATGAATAATATTTTGATAGGACACGTAGAAAAATTAAATCACATTAAAAATTTATATTAATTATCAATAAATAATTAATAAAATAATATTAATAATCTTAAAAATAACATTAAAAATAAAAAAATAAGATTTTTTGGAAAACGAAACAAGGTATTAAAAAAATTAATAGAACAAATTTGTTCACCCAAAAACGATCTACAAGTTTTGTATAAATAATTTCGAGACAGAATGAGTAGATTTTCTTTCAATTTTCAAAAAACAAGATTAAAAAATATATATAAAAACAAAGCAATAAAAATACTTATGTTTCATACTAATGAATATTATGAATTTTAATATTACAAATTGATTGAAATGATATGTTTTTGGAGGCAGCTGAGAATAAACAATGCCAATGCATATTATAAATTTTAATAATATAAATTTATTGAAATGATACGTTTTTGAAGGTAGCTGAGAATAAAATGTATTGCAAAAGGTGGACAAATGTGGGAAAAATACAAAGACCGAACGCGATACTGAATTGATACTTAATTATGGTTCTGTTACAGTTTTCTTTTTAAGTATTGTTTGATTTAGTTTACAGTAAAGGAACTTATTTCAATGTACATTGCCTTAATGAAGTTTCCGGACCAGGACTTTGACTCAATTTCCAAAGATTACCTTGTAATGAAAAGTCGAAAAACTTAAAATATAAAACAATAAGAGAGTTCAGATTTCAAAAATAATAAAACCTATAATGTTCGAAAATTTAACAACTACAATTATGTACAATTGTACTTGCCAAAGAGCATTCACATTGAAAAAGAGCATTTTCAAATTCAAATTTCGCACCAATCACACATGCGCATAAGCATGCGCAGAGTCCCATCACGGGCCACATGTATTTTCTAAAAGATCCGATATATCCTGTAATTTCGACCACCAAACGTTCAGAAATCACTACCAAACACCAACAAACTACCACCAAACGATGTCATAAGGAATTAAAAAAGAAAATTGAAGTGGGGTGCTAACGGAAGTTGACGCACCAATTTTGAAAACACGATAACTTTTTTTATTTTGACCACCAAACGTTCACGGTCGACTACCGAACACCACCAAACGATACCAAAAAGAATTTTTTGAAAATATTAAAGTGCTGTGCCACCGTGAAGTTGGCACCCCAAATTTGAAAAATCAATAACTTTTTCAATTTTGACCACCAAACCTTCAAAATTGACCACCAAACACCACCGAACGAACAGTAAACGATTCCATATAAAAAAATCTGATATTTTAGAGTTGGGGTGCCAACTTCACGGGCTTGGGGACAACACAATCAGTTTAATTGTGTTTCGTGAGGTTAGGTTAGGTTAGATTTATTTCTAGGTTAGGCTCGAGTTGACCCATTCGATGTAGCACACATTTGTTACTGGGAAAATATGCTTCTAGAGCTTTACGTGTAGTTCAATAAATTTCTGTTAATTCAGGTTAGGTGAGGCCAGGTTCTGTTGGGTAAAGTTATGTTAAATAAGTTGATATCAGGGGTTGATCCTTCACAGTTGTCGACATGTTTTTGAAGTGAAAATTTGCATCACTGGCATTATTTTGAAATTTATTTGTCTCAGTGCATGATTTTTCGTCATTTTTTGAGGTTATGGCTCAACCATGACGTGATGGGTGATTTTTGATACCGAATTTGAATTCAGCGCCCCAAAATCCATAGGAACACGTGTGTCTTGTTACCAGATTCGCACACTTTTTCTTTTTATGGCTGTGTAATTATATAACGCTTTTTTAAAAATTTAAAAAGATTGTAGGGTATTTTTAAAACTTCCCAGGAATTTCAAAGATTTTTATCAAGTTTTAAAAGACTTTCAAAGATTTCGAAAAATTAGAAATATTTTAGGGTAATCTACAAGATTCCTAGGTATATTTTTGATTTATAACATTTCAAATGGTATTTCCAAGAATTTAAATCATTTTAAGGGAATTGAAATTTTATTAATTCCATCGAGTTCTCATTTTCCTTTAATTCGACTAAATTCACTTCAATTTTACTGAAATCAATTAAATTTTTTTTCCAATTCATTTGAATCCTTTTGAATTCAACTCGAATTGTGCTGCAATCTTATCAATCGAGTTATTTTGGATTCTTTTATCAAAAGAAAATTAGTCGCATTATTAATGCACATTATTGACATTTTGGTCACTTTTTTTATTCAAATAGGTCACTTTTTCCCTTTTTTGCAATAATATTAGGCTGTGGCAGCCGGCGAGAATAACAAATAAAAATTTATAAATCAAACAATATTTTAATCCATTTATAAAGGATTCTATATTTTAAGAGTGAAATTTGACGGCCATCCTGTTGTCTTTGTATCAATTTTCAAAAATTAAATCAGATTAGATGCACGTATACAAACTTTCTTCATGTCCACTTTCTTTTAAATTTAGTAATCACATAATTATTAGAATATACTTTCGGAGTGAAATCACTTCTTACAGCATTTTTCTCAAAATAAATCATAAATTAATTTTGAATTTACCGCAAATGAGTGATGTCTGTTAATGGAATTAATTTCGTGCTCAGTGATTCGTAAATTATTCTTGGTTATTAAGACAGATTTATTTCTACTATGTAGACATTCCTCTAACAAATTATAAATATCTTTACACTGATTATAAGATAAATATGTCATAAATCCTTAGAGATAATTTGATGTAATTTAATCATAAATGCCAACTAATAATAGGCATCAAGTTTATGACTATAGAAGATATTTTTATTAAATTTGTTATTCACAAAAAAGTCTTCAGTTTAAACATTTTTTCAAGTTTGTTTATTCTTATTAAATAACTATCTGTTGTAGGCAGTATGGGTCCTATAAGCAAAGAAGAACCTCACTACATAGTGAATTGTGCAAATCCAAAATTCAAAAAAATTTTGAAACTACTTTACTGTGTGGAAAAAAATTCGAATATACCAGAAAAATTCCCCGACCAGAAGGTTTTGGAAATTCGGATAATTTCTGTTGACAGTAAATGGAGAGGAAAGGGAATTGCAAAAGCTCTCTTCGAAAAGACGATGTAAGAAGAATTTTACATATATTATATTTTTTAGTTATAAATGCAACGTTTTTGTCCAGTCTCAAAAAATGTTTAGAATTTTTTAAATTTTTGATAAACCGCTTTAAAATAATAATTTAAATTTTTAATCAATATTCTCTGCAATTAATTTGATTATTGTTGCAGGGAAGTTGCCAAAAACAGAGGTTTTGATATAATCCGAGTCGATTGCTCTTCTGCGATAACTGGCAAATTGTGCCAGCGATTGAGTTTCGAACCGGTTTTCGAACTCAAATATGCTGATTACGTAGACGAAGCAGGAAACCCAATCTTTAAACCAGCACCACCTCACGAAGCGGAGGTAACTTACGTAAAAAAAGTTCCTCAATCCGTAAAAGTCTCAAATTAGAAGGGCTTTCAACACTAAGTGAAAAAAGAGACAAGGAGCAAACGATGAATCACCGAGCGCTGTCATTTTGTACAAAAAATAACAAAAAAGTGCCTTTTTATAGAACCCAGGGTGGTCGAAAAATTTCATTTTTTAAATTCCCTGATCAGGAATGTTTGATAACAGGATTCGAATCGTTTGACAATTTTAATATAAAAACTAGAATGCATGGAATAAACCAAATTTAAGTTTAAATTAACCCATTATCAGTTAATGATTAGGATGGGCCGGAAAATCTAGAATTCGAAATCGATAACAAAGTTCCGCGGATTTTAATTTATCATTTTGTAAGACATTATTCCTATTTAATTCAGCCCTGTTTCTGGCGAAAAATTTGGAAGGTCTGTGTAAATAGAAGAACAAATTTTCGTGTACTTTGAAACTTTCCAGGGACAAAAATATACTAGGAACGAATCGCCAAGAGCCAGGAATCAAAATTGGGAAATCCAGCAAAATTAAGAAAAAATTATTTTCATGCTATCTTTATAACTTATGGTAACATATTTTTTCCCTTGTTTCATTTCACTATTTAACTGATAATTTGTTTGTTGTTGTTGTTGGAATTAATGTATTTTAACTGAAAATTTAGCAATTCTACTTTGGGTTGAAAGTTTACCTTTTTTAGTTGGACATTCAAGTATTCGGATAAAAAATTATTTTCTTCTTCAAAATTCGTTTTTTTTTTTTGTAGAAAATTAATCTTTTTTACTGAAAAATAATCTTGTTGCTTGAAAACTTAGCAGTTTTGTTGAAAATTTATCTTTTTGGTTCAAAATTTAACCTCTTGGTTGAGAGTTAAACCCTTTTGTTGAAATTTATTTTTAAGATTCATCATTTTAATTAAAAATTCCCAGTTAAAAATTCAATTCTTTTGTTAAAAATCCGTATTCTTTAGTAGAAAATTAATCTTCATGAACGAAAATTCCTCTTTTTGGTTTAACATTTAATTATTTTGGTAAAAAATTAATCTATTCCATTTAAAGATTCATCATTTTAGTTGAAAATTCTTCATTATTGTTCAAAACTTATATATTATCTTGAAAATTCGTTTTTAACTTTGGCTGAGCTGTTCAATTTTTGGTTATAAATTTTTATTTTTAAGAAGAAACTTTGACTTTATGGTTAAAAATTTATCTTTTTGATTGAAAATTGAACTTTTTGGTTAAAAATGTATCTATCTCGTTAAATATGCAATATTTTTACTTGAAAGAATATATTTCCCTATTTTCGTAATAAGTATTCTTATTTCCACTGTTTTTACAAGATATATCTCAATATCAAATATACTCATCTAGAAAATATCTTTCATTAAAAAATAATAATTTGTTAAATATGCACTGAATTTTAAGTATATAAAAATAAAATAAACATTTGTTTTAATTGTCATTTGAATTCATGGAATTTAGGTACGAATTCATAAAATAATTAATTATGTTTTTAGGTACTTGCATTGAATTAAAAAGAAGTATTTTTAATAAACTCGTGAAACTGTACACTTATTCCTAGTCAATTGGTTATAAAAATGCGAAATACTTTAATGGCTTCGTACTACTGAATAGTTATATACGGAAAAATGTTTAGATACCTGGAAAAAACTTGGAAATTTCAGGAAATGTTTCCAGGACAGCAAAATTTGCACATTTGTACATTTGCAAATTTGTACATTTTGAAACAAGTTTTTAAACCAAAAATTACAAAGAGAATTTCATTCGATACCCAAATCAGAATTTTTTTAAATCGCTTTATTTCCAATTTCCATTCTTGGGCCTTTCAGATTCATTTTCTATTTCATTTTTATCGCAGGAAAGTTTTTAAGTACGCGAAAAAATTGGTCTCCTATTTGACACAGGTGCCAAATTTTGTTTCAGAAAGCTGAGATTAATTAAATAGGAATCATTTTTGGGGAAATAGTTGATTAAAATCTGCTAA
>NC_046658.1:79774328-79804046 GCF_010883055.1 Belonocnema kinseyi | reverse complement strand
TTAATCAGTGTTGCCACGAGAACGGCACGGCTGAAAGAGTGGTAGAAAAAAAGTACCTTTTCGATGACAATAATAACTTTAGAAGCAAGCCGACTCCACTAAACAGACAGGGTACTTTTTCCTACCACTTGTCCTACTCTGTCATCCACATGCCAAGACTCAACAAAGCTAGAAATATTCAAAATGATATTTCTATTGTAACAATTAATTTGTCATAAATTTAATTATTGAACTGCACTCACATCACAGAACTGCGCATTTGGAGCTATTTAACGGCTTCTTATCTTCATTCTTCTGAAGATAAAGTAATTGTAATAAGTTCCCATAAAGCTCTTAAAGTTAGCACAAATAAATAATTTCCTAATACTTCGCAGCGGGTTTTGTAGTTGAATCCGGAAGGCAAGAATAACAAGGCAAGAATTGCTTGTAACATTTTAATCTGTCTTTAAAGTGCATACAAAAACTGAATTTTAGATTGATATTTTTCTTAAAAATTCTGCCCAAAAATGTGGAGTTTTTCGGGTTATATGGGTGATCAAGACGACCAGGTTGAGGCGTCTCGGAGATTGGTCTAGGCCATGCTAGATGCGGTAAATATATAGTATTGGAGGGAAAGGCTCGCTCATACTAAATCCTAGACTATTTCGTAGGTTAAATTTGAAACGGGAATGTTTTCTACGTGAGTTAAAGTGTGAGTGATCCGTAGGATGTGATAGCAGGTACACCCGTGGCGGACAGTGGCCGATTTGAACCGCTCTTTTTTTAAATACTTGCGAATACTTGTAGTTTAAAAAAACACGGCGCGAAATAGGTTTCGAATGGTCAGAACGCTACCTGAACTAAAAAACCGCCGGAAATTGTTTATAACGATTTTACACTAACATAATGAGCTCTGACAAAAAAACGCCATATACATTTTCGTCGCAATTTTTCCCGTAAAATCGATTGGCACTATTAGTTCTTTTTTTAAATTATTTGGAATCAGTATATATATATATACTGATTCCAAATTAATTATACTTTTAGGATTCCAATATACTATTTATCGCGTTGTATCGATTTCGAATTGATAGTTATTTTTTTAAGTTCTTCTCTTAAAAATTCCTGTAAGTGTTTTTTTTCTTTAAATTCTCTGATTTCCAGGTTTTCCCTGACCATCGGCCACCATGGAATCAGTGTCAAACAATTCATAATAATATTTTTACTCTAAATAATTATGCAAAGCACTTGCAAATTGTTACCAGAGGCACTTAATTTTTATTTTCAAATAAAAGGCGATATTTTATTTGCTCAATATTGAAAATGTGATTAAACAAAAAAAGCTTTTTTGTAGTCAAATTTAAAAAGAAAGAAGATAAGGATATATGTATTTTTGTACTCATATTCATCAAATGCAAATTTTAAATCTATATATGGTGTGTGAGTGGAAAAGTTTTATTGAATTATACTCGTTTAGAAGATAAATATTTATTTTCAAATATTAATTAACCAATATAAAGTCGCTAGTTTAACGTAAATGTATTCACAATTATCTACACTTTCCATATAACGATTCCTTCAAAACAGTATTTACACAATTGTATTCCGTATCTCACACCCTAAATTATATTTTTCATTTTGTGATACTAATAATATTAGAAAAAACAATAAATTTTGCACGCCATTGAAAAGAGAACTAGAGATATAATTTATTTTTATATACACGTAAAACCACAAAACTCATTAATTTATTGAAAACGCCTGCGCAGTGGGCTCACTTTTTTAAAAATAAACTATGTATAAAGCTTGAACTTGTATTTCTTTCATTGCTTTGATGTTTCCTATCGAAAGTCAGTCTTCGAGATTAAAATGATAAAAGTGGACTGAAAAATTGTGCTTCGGTAATTTATACATAAAAGAATTAAGATATATTAAATAAAAAACTAATATTTTGTACTGAACTAAATTCGCAACTATGACTTATGTTTTCTGTAGTTACCATTCTTTGTACAGATCGTGTTCAAGTCGAAGAAATCTTCTAAGATTCTATCAGAAAAAAAATAGAATATTCAGAAAGTGTATCTGGATAAGAGAATCTTCGTAACAAAAATTTTTACTGAAAGATTAAAATTTAATAACGAATTAACATGTGTAAATACCTTAATTTATTCCATCTAGTGGCATGGACTTTTTCTGTAAATCTATCTTAGTTTCCAAGTCTTGAATTTGTTCTTCTCTAGATTTTGCTTCAGCAGCACGTTGCGCTTGTTTATATTCACTTTGGTACTGGATGGATCTTGCCATTATAATTTCTCTATTGCGTAATACCCTTCTATTCATTACTATTATTTGACCAAAAATAACCATTGTTACAAAGCTGCAAATCATTAGTATAATGAAAACGTTTTTCACGCGCTTAATTCCTTTTATCCCATAATAATTATCACCAGCTTGAGAATGAACATATTCGTCCCATTGATCAGCTGTGCTGTGAATGAATTTTAATTAAATTTTAAAGAAATGTACGATGAGGCAGTTGCATATTTTTAAATATTTGTTTTCCTTGTGAAATTAAAAGATCTCTTAAAACTGAATGTAATTAGTTAAGGAATTTTTTAAAAAATAATTTCCAAGACTTTTTTTATACTTAAAACTATTAATTTTGAATTTTTCGCGCGCAAATGAGGCATTTCTGATTGGCTGACAGCTGGGATTAGTGCCCGTCAGCCAATCAGCTTTCCAACCAGTCTGGACAGGATTGGTTGGCACGCTGTTTTCCGGGTGTAGGGTGGCCACTGAAACGGGAAATAACCGGAATTTTTAAATCCGGGAAAACCGGCAAATATCAGTCAATTTATTTTTCAACCGGGAATTATAAAATTTTTAGATGAAAAATCTGTTCAATCACTTAAAATATCACAAATTTCATATCCCACGATATAATGCAATTTCAAAATAAGTTGGATTTCAACTTTTTTATTTTTAATGAAGTTCATTTCTTCAATTTTCTATTTTTTGTCTAAGATGTCAAGTGTACATTTTCAATTTTAAGAATTTTAAAATGCACTTTCGCTGACTTAAATAATTAAAAATTAGAAGCTTTTGATTTAAAAACTATGGGATAAAAAACCATTTAATTCGATGAGCTAAAAATACAAATTAATTAACGATTTTGAAAACTGAACTATAGTTCGATTGTTAAAAATTAAACAATTATTGATCTACATGATTATTGTGATTTTTCAACTTTTAATTAATTAAAAACGCAAAGGTTAATTATCAAACGCTTTTAGACAATTTCAAATTCTATTTAATTATTGCATTATTATTAGCATAATTTGATTGGAGGAAATTTTATTATTTAATTTTTATTGAATTCGCAGAGGAAAATTGGGTCTTTCAGAAAATTTTATCGAGTTTGAAAAAAAGAAATTTTGCTTTCAATATTTTATCAATTGGAAAAAGGATAGATTTTTATTTTTAACGTTTTTCTTGAATTTAAGGGGAAAATTTGTGTAGTTTTAATTTTTTTTCTAAATATTTTAAAAATATTTTAAATATTTATAGAATTCTTAGCGGCGAATTCAAGTTTATTTATTGTAAATTGAAAGAGGTAATTTTTTTTAGCATTTTAATTGAGCTAAAGGGGAACTTTTTATTTTTAACCTTTTTCTGAATTGGAAGAGGATTATTTTTTTATCTTTAATATTTTTATTGAAATGGAAGTTTTTAATTTATTTGAATTGGCAAAAATAAATTTCATACTTTCAACATTTTTATCGAGTTGGAGAGAAGGAACTTTTGGTTTTCAATATTTTATGAATTGGCAGAAGAAATTTTTATTTTTAACATTTTTATTTGAGGAAATTATTATTTTCAATTTTTTCATACTTGGAAGATATAAATATTTTTATTTTTCGAATTGAAAGGGGACATTTTTTCTATTTTGCATTTTTATTGAGTATAAGGGGAATTTTTTTTCAATATATTTTCTGAATTGAAGGGTAATTTTTGTACTAAAAAATTATTTATTTTGTTGGAAGAGAGGAAATTGCGGTTTTTAATTTTTTTTTTGAGCTGAAAGAGAAACATATTTTATTATTACATTTTCATTAAAGTAAGTTGAAAGGGAATACTAGTTTCAAGTCCATTTCATTTGTGTAAATTATTGAGCGTTTGAATTGAAAATTTCGTAACTTGAATTCTTTTTGCTTGTATTTAAAAAGTTTAAAATCCAAAAGAGTTTCTCTTTGAGCGCTTTAATTTGCGGTTCAATCCTAAAGATGCGACATATAAAAATTAAAAAGTTGTTTAAATATGGTTTTCAATACTTCTTACAATATTTTTTTCTTAGAAATTATACAAATTTTTTTAAAGACACTACACATTTTAGAGTTTTATGCAATATTAAAAAAAAAATGATCTAAAATGCATGCAACTGCCCCATTAAATATCTATTATTTATAAATGCCTAAATACACATACTATTTTGACGATCGTGTATAAAAATCGTAATCATTAGATCCTCGCCTGACGGTTTCATAAGTTGGGTGTGAAGAATATGAAGAAAATTGATCTAAATTATTTCCATATTTTATATTCGCATCATAAACGCGCCTTAGGTTTTCTTTACCCAAAACATTGTAAGCCTCGTTTATCTTCACATATTCGGAATGACTTTCTTTTCCCTTTATGTCTGGATGCAACTGAGGTACATATAATGCATTAGAATTTATCTTTAATTTTATTGATAAAATAGTCAAAAATGAACCATTGATTATTGCAACAAATTTTAGACGAGAACTTTAAGCGTACATATTAACAAAATAATTTAGGCATTCATTCTTTTAAATTTAGTTATTTGCACATTTGTATTTTTTCTTCCAATTTAGCAGGGTTGCTATAGAATCAGAATTTCGCAATTCGCAAAAAAAGGCAATTTTCAACAAAATAGTTCAATTATCAACCAAAGTGGCAGAAAAGACGAAATCCACATAAAATAAATGTTCACGAAAGTAGTTACATTTTTATATATTTATACATTTTTTTAACCAGATAGTTGAATTTTCAACCCAAAGGTTAATTTTAAACTAAAAAAGACAAATTTTCAACAAAAAAAAAACGAACTATCAACAAAATAGTTAAATTTTTAACCAAAGAAGTTAATTTTTAACCAAAAAATGAAGTTTCAGCTAATGAGAATCCTTTTCTACAAACAAGGATGCATTTTTAACAGAATAAATTAATTTTCAACTAAAAAATATGCGTTTTCAAACAAACACAGTATAGCTCAATTTTAAGTTAGAAAAATAGATTTTCAGTACAGAAAAACGAAACAGTTGAACTTTCAATACAAAAGATGAATTTTCTACAAAAAAGACAAATTTTCAACAAAATACATGAATTTTCAACTAAAAAAGTTAACATCTGAACGAAAAATGACATTTTTAACCGAAAATAAATAGTTAAATTTTTATTTAAAAACATTTATTTCAAACCAAACATGAATTTTTAACCAAAAAGATTAAATTTCTGTGAAAAAATAACAAATTTCCACAAAAAATTGAATAGTTAAATGGACCACGTGACGAGATTCCTACCTTACCGACACTTTTTTAATTTCCTGACTTATTTTCACACGAAGCGCCACATTGAATTGAAAATGTGGCAGAGTAAATAAGAAGCATAAGAAAGGTGAGTCTGATCCTAAATTTTAATAATTGTGAAAAAACAAATTACAAAAACTTTCTTCATCATTATAAAAATGTAGGACAAAAGTGTCGGTAAGGTTTGTAACGATATATGGTAACGTGACGCACTTATCACATGGCTTAAAATAAATAATTTTTTAACCAAAAAGATGAATTTTCTACGAAAAAAAGATAAATTTTTAAAAACAAAAAATGAATTTTCCACAAAATATTTAAATTTTTAACTAAAGAAATGAATTTTTAACAAAAAAAAATAAGTTTCAACTAATGAGATTTTTCTAAAAAAAAAAAAATGAATTTTCAACAAACAGATAAATTGTCAACCAAGGAGGTTAATTTTGAACAAAAGACATGAATTCTCAAGCAAATATTTGAATTTTTAAGGAATTTTCAACCAAATAGTTACATTGTTCAACCAAAAAAATTAATTTTCAACTTTAAAGATCAATTAGTCGCTCAGAGGAAGAATATCTCATCACAAAAGACGAAATTTCAACAAAACATGTAATAGTTACATTTTTATTTTCAAAAAATGGCAAAAAACAATTATTTTTAACGATATAGTTCGATTTTGAACAAACAAAAAAAGGGTACCACCAACCAAAAAAAAATAATTTTTAATCAAGTTATTTCACTTCCAAATCGCTAATTGAATTTAACCAAAAAAGACAAATTTTCTTCGAAATATTTGAATCCTCAATCAAACTAGATTAATTTTCAACCAAACAATTGTGATTTTTTATCAAAAAAGATGCAGTATCTCCCATAATAGATCGATTCTCAGCCCAAGAAGACGAATTTGCAGCAAAACTGCTAAATTTTCAAGATGATAATAAAATTAATTTCAACTTTAGTTTATGAAGGTTCAGGCAAAAAACCTTGTAATTTACATTGAATGTCAATTTACACAAACATCTTTCTATTCCTTTCAAGGTTCTTTAACATTCCATTCGTCGCGTTTTTTATTAAGTATTATTTAGCAAATTTCTTACTTAAAAAATAACTAACAAATGAACTTTTGTAAATTAATAATAAATTAAAGTTCCCACATAAAAAACTAAGAACTCAACTATTGTTATTATTATTTACGTTTGGGTTTCCTTTTTAAAACTCGTGGACATAATCAATGGGTCTTTATTTGTCAACTTTATAAATGTAATTTTGAACTTTACACACCTTTATAACATCCTTAAATAAAAGCAGATCTTTTACACTTTTGAACTTACTTCTTTCGAAAGTTTGATAAATGCCTGTCTTATTTCTTTTTGTGAAGAATTTTCTGGGATTCCTAAGGTCTCATAATGCGTGCCTTTTTTACTGAAATGAAAATATTTCTAATTACAAAAATCTATAAAAATAATGTTTTGTTAACACTGCAAACAACGAATCAAAACTTTATAGGTTATGTATCGAAAATGTTTACCATAAAAAATAGACTTTATTGTAAAATGGTGTGGTGTATTTTGTTAAAGATAGAAGATTATTTTATCAAAAAAGCAATCACATTAAATCAATCTCTTCTATTTAAAGAACAGCCTCTCTGTCTTTTTCGTGTGTAATTACATGACAGGTTAAGGCGTAATTGTTTTACTGATTCGCTAATTCTGAGATGACAGGACTTACCCTTGATTTCCATAGCACCGTGAAAGCATATAAATTTCTAGTTTACATGAACGAAAGATTTGATTCATTTTTTTTGCCCGTAAAAACCAAAATATTGTTAAAAAAAAATCGACATCATTTCAAACTGTTCGACTTCCTTCACTTGAAATCTGTCATAACTAAGACGCCATTTTTAAATACCAGCTATGCTTGATTTTATTGGTTGTTTCTTTTGGTGCGCGAAATTTAAATTTGTGAATATTTTTGAAGATAAAAAATATATTTGTATTTTTATTTAAAACATAGTTCTTAGATAAATACATAATTTAAAAATTAGTTTTAAATTTCTTTTTTATGATGCTAACACTTTTTATCAATCAAAAGGTAAATAAGTCGTGCAATATATAAAAAAGGAGTAGAAAAGTTTAAGCTGTTTGTAGAAGAAAAGGATTTGGAGATGATAAATTATATTCAACAAAAATTTACGGCATTGTGATTGAAACAAATAAGAAATATCAATTAATTGTTACACAACTTTCTATTGCAGACTTTACGAAATTTCCTCTATTCCTCAGTTTCTCCCCTTTTAAAACTATTCCACTTTTTTCTTCTTTAAAAAAACCTTTTTCTTGTATATTTTTTGCTTGAATGTCATATTTTTCTATCTAAAATTCAACTCTTGTTGAAAAAACCAGTAATTCTCTTCTGTGAAATTCGCCTTTTGTCTCGAAAATCACACTATCTGGTTAAAAGTTAAATTGTTTTTTTAAACTGCATCTATTCTGCTTGAAAATTGAAATTTTTTGTTGAAAATGCATTTCTTTTGCTTAAAACTTCAACTGATTGGTTAGATTTTTTTTAGGGTCAACAGTAGTTCAACTATTTGGTTGAAAATTCGTCAGTTTGGTTGGAAAAGAACTTTTATGTTGACAATAATTTATCTTTTACGATTTGGAAGTCTACGTGTTTTAGTTGAGAATTCATCCTTTTAGGTCTGAAATGTCCTCTTTTTCTCTAGAAAAGTCATCATTCTTGGTTAAAAAGGAATTTTTTTTTTGAAAATTAAAATTTTGTGGTTGAAAATTCACCTGACTTCTAAATTTTTTTCGAAATTTCGACCACTTGGTTAAAAATTCATCTTTGTAGGTTAAAAATTCAACTATTTGCTTAAAAATAATAACTATTTTGTTCAAAATTTCTCTCTACGGCTGGGAAGTTTAACTATCTGTTTGCAAATTGTTCATTTTTTGTTGAAAAATGAACTTTTTTTTAATTGATCTTTTCGGGTTTTAAGGTCTATAGTTTTCTAAAACATTTGATTTTTTTAGCTATAAAATTAATTTTTTTTTTAACTGGAAATTGAACTATATTGTTGAAATTTCGTCTTTTTTTGTTGAAATTTAACTGTTTTTTATTTAAAACTAAAGTATGTGTTGGTTGAAATATCAACTATTATATTTTTGTTGAGATTTGAACTTTTTTGTTGAAAATTCAACCACTTACTTGAACTAATTAATTAAAAATTAATTTTTTGTTTGATTTATCTTCTGGGTTGAAAAGTTGATTATTTTGGTTGAAGATTTGTTTTTTATGGTTGTTGAAATATACTATTTTATTGAAAAGAAAAATATTTTCTGGTTGAAGTGTCAACTATTATATTTTTAGTTGAGAATTCATCCTTTCTAAATTGAAAGTTCATTTTTTTGTTGTAGAAAATCATCTGCATTCCTTTCATCCTCCAATTCAGATTGTTTAGATATTCAACCAATTGTTTGAAAATTCATCATTAAAATATTCCCCTATTTCCTTGAAATATCACCCTACAGCCCCGGTTTTGATATCATTTTGGGCTGTAAAGTCTGCTATATTTATATATTATTATTATTAGTATTATTATTATTATTATCGTTTATATTTATATCTACTCGTAATTTTTCCTTTGATTAAAAAATGTCAATTTTTCTTCAGAAGAACATCTTATTACTAGTCAAATCATCTAATTGTAACAAAAAAATGAACAATTTCAACTAATAAATAATAAAAATCTTTTCGTTTTCACATTTTATTACATAATAATTTGAAAAAATAAAATTCGGATAGTTTCAACAATTTTAAATTTGAATCTATAAAAATTGAGACTTGGATAGAATTTCGAATCATGTCAACATAAGCTTCATTACGGATAAAATTAGCTAACAGCTAGTGTTTGATAGTAACGCGTCACTTTTAATGCGTTACCAGAAAAGTTACTTTTTTTGTAACGGTAACTATAATGCGTTATTTTTAAAAAAGTGTAACGGTAATGCGTTACAATTTTCTGTTAACGATAATGCAAACTTGCAAAGTAACGCACGTTACCGGTCGTTACTTCATAAAATGTTTGAATATGTTCAGCATTAGATTAAATGTTTCAATGTGAAGAAAACCAATCAGATGATGTATTCGTCCGGTATGATACGGGATTAACAAGCAGTGCATCTGTTTAGCGACTGTTCAGTAGGGTGGTCCAAATTTTTTATTTTTTATTTTTATTAATATCAGCCGGAAATTTATTCACATGCACACAAAAAGAAATTCATACAAAAATTATATTTAGAGGTGCCGCAAGCCCCATATTTTTAAAACGTATTTCCCATGAGAAAAAAAACGTTTTGGTCAATTTTATTCAGAATCCTTAATATTATTTGAATCGAGTTGAAACTCGACATTTCTCTTCCCAGTTGATTTTGATTGTTAACATTTTTTTTTATTTCTTAATAGTTGAACATTGATTTTCCCTCTTTCCGATGCTAAAAATTTAAAATTCAATCTTCTTTAATTTTTTACAGACGAAAATACAATTTTTGATTTTCTAAAATTTTGAAAGAGCTGCAAATCGACTTTTATTTTATTTTCTTCTAGGTGAATGTTTAACTGTTAAAATTGCAAGAAAAAGTGATTTTCAGCGGCTGAAAATTCAATCTTGAATTATCAGTTATTTCCAAAAGTTGAATTCCCGATGTTTTTCAATTTTCAATTATCTTTTATTTTCTTCAATGTTTAAAAGTGGCATTTACAGCTGTTGAGAATACAACGATTGAGAACAGGAAATTTGAACCATATTTTAAATATCTATTTTATGTCCGAAAAATATATTCGCAAAAAAAGAGATTATTTGAAACATAGTTGTGTCTTATATTTATTTACAATTTCTTTAATGATGAAGACGGTGGAGAAAAGTTAAAAATTTAAGAAAAAACCAGAACTTTCTAGCACTGATCTAAGATAAGATTGCTATGGATAAAAATTAAATTGTTTAAACAATTTTTTGTTGACTTTAATTATCACCTCACCATATGAAAAAAGGATAGAAAGGTAAAAATTATCGAAACAATCGCTACTACCAGGCATGAATATAGATGAAGATAGTCAGGAACAACAATAATATTTTCAAACAATTATTTTTGCTGAATTTTAATAATTATTAAGCCAATACTAATGAAACCGCAACATTCTACCACTAAACAAACATAATATTATTAACAACAATAAGAAATTGTTTGAACAATCACTTTTGTAAACATTGATGAAATTATCATCTCCCTCTTATTGAAAATTGAACAACAAATGGAAATTTTTTGAAATAACGGGAACTTTCTAACTCTAGTCTATCAGAAAATTGCTAAAAACAGTGACTAATTGTTTAAACAATTTATGTAAACATCTGATTATCAGTATGAAATTTTATATTATGTACCAGAAACAATTTTCATTAAAATGACCGCAAAAAAATATATTTAGCGTCGAAATCTCGCAAAACCCATTTTTTCATTTATGTTTTTTTTTGGGATCCTATAAAGCAGATTTATGGGGGAGATATCAAAAAGTGATATATTATTTATATTCTTTGGCTAATTTTGAAGAGAAGTATTGAATTCCAACTTGATTCAGCTAATATTGAGGATTCTGGTTAAATTTTAAAAAAGGTCATTTCTGACTACTGTATTCATTAAAATTCAACAACAAAAATTTCCATTGCATTTTTGGACCACCCCACTATTCTGCACAGTTGGATTGATAATTTTAGATAAGACATCGCACGAGCGAGGATTCTTTAAAAAAATTGGTACTATTGAAAAAATAGGCAGTTTTATGGAAAGCTTTAAGTGGACTGCAGCATAGATTTATAACCGTCATAATAGTTTAGACAAAAGAGAACTTATAAATAAATTGAGTATTTTTTAATTACTTTACCTTACTGTGAATATAGTATTGATACATACTAAAATTTTTAATGAATTGTACCAATTTCTTAAGATTCTTTTTGGACATTTAAATAATGTATTCAATATTTAATTTAAAAGAAAGTAACGGCAAGGTAACGCGTTACTTTTTTGAGTACCGGTAACGATAATGCGTTACTTTAAATAAAGTAACGGTAAGATTGACGGATGACTTTCAGGCAGTAATGTGTTAAACACTGTTAACAGCTTCATAGCAAACTGGTATTTAATAAGTAACCGCGTGCCCAAAAAAAACTTTAAATGTGCGAAAGTTGTGTAAATCAAACGCCGGATAGTTTTATAATTAAATATTTATTATTATTAAAACCAAATTCAGTCGTATAACAATTCTCATTTATAGTTGCTTCGCAGTATAAAATATATTACAATATGTATATAGGGAACAACCCTAAATATTAAAGACAGGCCTCAAGCCCAGCTTGATGTCATATTTCAAACGTGTACATCACTCACAATTATATTACATTGCTGATTTGCCTTTGCACGCTAAGCTCTGACATAAGAGCGACAATTTCTTCCATAAAAGGATTGAAGAATCCTTAATATGTCATAATAGAAATTTGGTAAGGTAGATAAAAAGCATATTACATGATTGTATGCGAGGGCGAACTTGAAATTCATTGTACATTCATGATTGGCAAAGACAGGAATTCTACGATGAAACTCTGAAATTGCTTCTTATTTTACAGGCATCTACAATTGTACACTGGAAATCCTATTTAAGTTTTCTGAATTTACTTAAATGGAATTTCCAGTGTATTCTTAATATCCCTATCGCTGAAAGACAGAAATTTGCATTTTAACATTTAATTTCGGTGCGTACACAAATACTTTGAAAAAATTAATGTTTTGGCTTTTGTAAATTCAGTACGTTTCAAAACCCTTCAGTCCGTTTAGCTTTAAATTATTCACTGGTATAAACTTTCAAGAGTCAATGAGATCTTCAAAGAATTAGGAAACAAGAATGTTTCAACACGTCATTAATCAATTAAAACTCTGATTAAATTAACTATCGAAATGTTGAATTTCGCTGATGAATGTAGGAAAGTCTCATAAATACCTGAGCATTCGTACTTTACTCTTTCCACGCGTTCAAGTCTCACGAGCTTATAGAAAAATTGCACCTTCAGGAAAAGACCTGACTTTATAATAGACTTTAAAGTAGTACACATATGTGCTTGACATTTTTCCATAAGCTGACATAGACTGCCGTCCATAAACAACGTTACCAAAAGTAACCAAAAGTTCTACTAAGAAAAGATAAATTTTCAACTGAAAGACTAATTTCCAAACGAAAAAGTCGAATTTCCATCAACAAAATTAATTTTCAACCATAGAGTTGCATTAACAACTAAACCGGTTAACTTTCAAGCAGAAAAAATTCAACTAATTACTTGCATTTTTAACTCAATATTTAAGGCAGTATTCTACTTTGAAACGCTAAAAAAAGTTCTTTTTCTGAGATTATTGATAATGATATCGATGCAGAGTTTGTTAGGCTTAATAAACACACTCTTGAAATACATTAAACAAAATTTTTTATTTATCTTATGCACTTTTTATACATAAAAACGTCAGTCAGTCAACTCCTCAAAAAGTAGGTAGATCCGCGCTGCTGTAAAAATTTCGAGAATGGGCGGCCCGAAACAAAAAAATTAAACAGTTTTAGATTGAGTATGATTCCAGCAACCGACTGAACTACGATTATTAAAAAAAATTAATTTTTACTATATTTTTTTGCAAAAAAACTGTGAAAATAAACCTGCTTTTTCGTTTTTTGTTTGTTTTTTCGCCGCCATTTTGTTATTTTTACATGTATATCAGAAATTCTAGTTCAGACGGTTGCTGGAGTCATATTGACTCTAAAACTGTTTAATTTTTTTGTTTTGGATCGCCCATTCTCGAGATTTGTACAACAGTGCGGACTTACCTACTTTTCGAGTTGTTGACATTGACTGCCGTTTTTATGTATAAAAAGTGCATAAAATAAATTTAAAAAATTTCTAAAATGCATTTCAAGAGTGTGTTTATGAGGCCTAACAAACGCTAAATCGATATCAATATCAATAATCTCAGAAAAACTGAGACTTTCCACTGTCATGGAAGACAGTTAAGCTTTCAACACGCTAACTTCGATTTTCAAAAAAAAAAATTAATTTTCAGCCAAGAAAGTTGATTCTTTACTATAAAGCATGAATTTTCTACTAAAATTCGAATTCCGACCCAGTTAAATTAAATGAAATAAACGAATTTTAAACAAAATGATTGAATCCTCAACCACATAGATGTATTTCCAACTTACCGGTTCAATTTTCAACCAACCAGACAACTTTTTCATCAAGCAGATTAATACGCCCCAAAAAAGAAGATTTTTCTTAAAACCACATAAGTTTTCTAGAAAACTGATGAATTTTGAAGCAAAAAACAAAATGGCTAAAAAACAGTTGAATTTTCAACATAAAAATATTAATTTCGAACAAAAATGTTAATTTTCAACCAAAAATGAAGAATTTTCTAACGAATACTTGAACGTTCAATAAAAAATTATTTATTTTTAACCAAATAGTTGAACTTTCGACACGGAAAATTGATTTTTTAATAGCCAAATTAATTTCCAGCGAAGAAAGCTGCTTCTACTATAAAATATGAATTTTTTACCAAAAGACGAATTTTCAACCAGTTGAATTAAATGAATGAAACGAATTTTGAATAAAATGGCTGAATCTTCAACCAAATAGATGAATTGTTAACCAACCAGAAGAATTTTCTACAAAAAGTCGAATTTTTACAAAAATACATAAATTTAAATAAATAAATAAATAAAATACATAAATTTTCAACTAAAAAAGAAGAATTTTCTAACAAATAGTTAAACTCTTAATAAAAAAATCATGAATTTCTTGTCAAAGAGTTCAACTTTCAAGTATAACAGACGACTTTTCTATAAAATGGTTTAATTCTTAACCAAATAGTGGAATTTTCCATCAAATGGTCTTGGGAATTTTTAAGCAAAAAGTTAATTTTTAACGAAAAAGTGTAATTTTCTACCAAATTGGTGAATTTTCAATTATAAAAGACACATTTCCTACAAAAAAGTTAAACTTAGAAACCAAAAATATGAATTTTCAACTAAAATTATGAATCTTGAACCAAAAAATGCAATGATTTAAAAGTAGTTTTTACTTTGAACCAAATACAGTCAACTTTCTTCTATTTCCGCGACCGTGAAACGCACACATTTCAGTGTTTTTGGGGTGGAGGGGCCCCTTTTTCTTCCGCGAGTTGGCACAATTTTTTTTGTCAAGCGAAGTTCATTGGCTGGCCCGGCTTTGTATCGATGCGCCCCCTGTAAACAACTTTTTCAACTGCACACGTATCGAAAAGCGCAGGTCTCAGCGTAGTAACTCGCGGTTTATTAATTCCTAGAACTGCTGGCCCGCGCAGTTTTTCAGCTCAAGGGGCGAGAGACGTTTGTGACTCTAACATGAAAAACACCAGCAACGTAGAAGAAAGGTGCATTGCGCGGAGATTGTGCAACAGTATGCATTCAATCAATATGATGAATAAAAATCCACACAAAGATTCCGCGGAATAGTGGGTTTTGCAGCATGACGTCGCGGTCATGCTAGGATAGGTGGAAATGACTGGTAGGTTAGCATAGTGCTTGACATAGGAGTGCAGACAACTTTTTGGAAAAAATGTTGCAAATGAAAAGTAAATTTATGTCAGCCGCCAGGAAGGTTAGTCTAAACGTGCTTTCATAACTCCCTTTCAGTGCGACGAAAGAAAATAAAATGTCCACAATTTCAGGTTAGACTATCAGATTGTGTACCCTAATACGTGAGAAATATTGCTATTCGTACATTTATGACTTACTTTTACGTTTAGAATATTTTCTCGAAAGAGTTGTATGCATTCCCATGACGTCATGCTAAAATACTCAATTCAAAACAACGAGGGCTTCCCGCTCTTCGGGCCTCTTTTTTAATTGGCCAGCCACTGACGCGAGCGTGACTATACAGCCCATACAGGGACCCTTGTGGAAGGTGACGGAACTGTGAAATTTAAAATAAGCGTGTATATGGGATTTGAAATAGGTGACCTTTGAAATAGGGGGAAGATTTCTGCATTTGATTTTTCAGATCAAACATGAATTCTCAACGAAACATGTGCTAGATGATTTTCAAACCAAAGAAGATTTGAATTTGAAATAAAAAAACAGTTGAAATCAACCAAAACTAGCTGTGAATTCGATCTCGGGTGTTTCCACTTTCTTTTCATTTAGAACTTTATAGTGCTGAAGGAGCTCTTTCTATTCTTGCATTAACTTTGAATTATACTAGTAATAAAGTTTAACTTTAAAAACCGAGTTCTCGAATATTATAAATGTCTATAACTCCCTTGTTTATCAATAAAATGTATTAATATTATACATCAATCGATGCGTATCAAACCAAGGAATATTGTGTATTCTTGCATCAACTTGGAATTCTGGTACTGAAAAAAGTTTTGCTATAAAAAATCTAGTTTTATAATATTATAATGTACTAAAACAAATTAATAAATATGTAAAAAAATCATTGGGTCAGTTTTAAGATATTATTGAAAGATTCAATTAAACTACTACATTTTTTGGAAATTGTTAGCATTACAAAATTTCCTCTATAAGAAAGCAAAAGACGAATTCTCAACAAAATTGTTGAATCCTGAACCAAATAGTTGAATTTTCAACTAGAAAAGATCAATTTTTGATTAAAAATATCAGTTTTAAATCAAGAATGGAATAGTTACATTTTTAGTTAAGAAAATAAATTCTCGACTAAAAAGAAAAAAACTAATTTTCAACCAGAGATTAATTTTCAACTGAAATAACGAATCTTCAACATTCAACCCAAAAGATGATTCTTTAACCAAGAAGATATATTTTATAAAAATGAAATACATAGTTACATCTTGGATTCGATGAATTCAGTTCGCATTTCAGCAGAAAAGGAGATAAAAGTCAACTTCCTTGAAAACAGGGGAAAAAAGAATAGTTCTTGAAAAAAGGAGAATAGAGGAAATAGTGTAAAAACTGAATTATGAAAGTGATTTTCACAATTATTAAGTAATTACTGAACTGTGGCGTTGCAGAGCTGTTTTCAAAAAATTCGCAAACCTTGTTCAAATTAGTCATCAGGAAATTTACTAAATGTTATCTACGTTTGTAGATAAAAATCCTCGTTTTAAACTCCTCAAATTGATAACGAAGTTTATGGACAGCCCCTAACAGTACCAGAACTTAGATAAAATAGATAATATTGCAACACCTCAATCAGTCAGTGTAAAAATTATCTTTCAAGATTGGCAAAATAGAAAATAGTCTCTCCTTAGAAAATCTGGATCATTTGAAAATTCTAAACTCCACGATGCATTTCTCTTCATAAAAGGAGAATGTAGCACTCGAGTAGCAAATTAAATAAGCATTCAGTAACTAAACTTATCACTCAATTTTGTTCTCATGTAAGGGCACATTTGAATACTTAGGAAAGTCCACATCCTTGATTGGATTTTTCACCTTGTAACTCGGGAACAATCCTGTCATGCTAGTTCTCGCATTTCGACCTTTTGAGAAACCATCCCAATGATTTCCATAAACTTCGACTAGATCCCCGACTTTCAATTCCAATTCTCCGCTTTTCCTCGGCTTGTGATCCAAGATTGCAACTTGCGGATGTGGATTCTGACCCCCATAATAATAAATATCATCAAGCGACGCAAATCGATTATACGCGTCAACATAATAAGTCTGCATCAATTCATACGCAACGCGGCAAACTTGTGAGCTGAATGTGCACACAAGAAAGTCGCTCGAAGCAAGGAGGTTAATGTCGATAATGATTCCGTGCAAGGAAACGTCGGAATATCGTCTAGAGACTGATGCGGTTTCGGCAATCTTCGGATCTCCGATGATTTCATAAGTCGGATAACGACTTCTTGCTGCTGTGATGACTTTAGGATCGTCGCTAGCTATGAAGACTCTCCTCACTTCAGGCTTTTCCTCCAGCTCGTCGAAATACTGTTGAACTTTGATCATGTACTCGTCGATGTCATGGAATGCAGCTTCAGTTCCCACTTTATCTGTTCGGCGGACGTGAATTCCGACGATGGGCTTTTTGAACCCGAGTCGCTCTTTAGCGTCATCCAGCACTTTTCTGATGTTGTCCTGCGGTCTCATTAGGAACTTCAGAACCTGACCCACCCACCAAACAAGTGGATGTCCGTGGAGTTTTTGTAATCGTGGTGCCAAGTCGGCAGGAACGGCCGGGGGCTGATACTGCGGTTTAGGATAAACGTTGTCCACAATCGGCAGGGAAAGTACCTGAGTGCTGGTGTCGCCAGGCCAATTAGCATGCGAATCACCACTTGTTGATAAACATGTCTCGCTCATGGGTTTGAAGACCGACTCCCAGCCTTCCTTGTGGTATCGCCAGCCCTTGGATTTTAGGATCATCGTTCTTTCTGTACCGTAAGCGACTAAGAAACAGTAAACCACGTGGTGTATCTGCAAAATAAATTACAATTTTTGTGAAATTTAAGCGGACATTTTTCTGAAGGTCTTAAAGTTGAGAATTACCTGACAGCCGAATCCACAGCCCTTGTTTAAGTTGCATACCAGCTTTTTGGCTTTGTTACAATCTTTAGGATTTTGAAGGGAACTGTCAAAGAAAAATCGTGATTAAAATCCAGGCAGAATTATTTTCAGGCCTTGGACTCATGCCACAGTTGATACTTTTCTGTAATGATGCAACTATTTTGTTACTATTTTGAACAAAATGGCACTTTTGCTAATATATTCTCAAATTTCACGCTAATGTAACTAATGTTTAGGATCCTAAAGAACGTTAATGATTAAGAAAATTTTAAAGGATTTTAAAGATATTATGGTATTTTACAAGTTTTCAAGAAATTTCCAGATTTAAACAAATCAAGCGATTTTAAAGGAGTATACCAAGAATTTCTGGAAAAATTTAGGAATTAAATTAAATCGAATGCAATTTGAAAGGATTTCTGGATATTTCAAGAGATTGCATTTCATAGATTGCATAGGATCTCCAGAGGATGTTAAAGATTTAAACATTTTCAAAGGAACTTAGAAAGACATTTAATATTTCAGGATTTTCTACGGGATTTCAAAATATTTCTAAGGATTTCTCAATATTTAAGGGATGTTGCACATTTCAAAATATTTTAAAGAATGTTTTTTAAAAGATGTTTAAAAGATGTTTTTTAAAAGTGTTTTTTAAAAGATTCCGAGAAATTTCATGAGACGTCCAAGAATTTCAGATGATTATAGAACATTTTTAATGATTTTGTAAGATCATAAAGAATTTCCATAGAATTTAAGAATTTACAAAAAGAGAGTTTTCCAGCGATTTCAGATCTCAACAGAATTCAACGATTTTCAATAGATTTCAGTGGATTTTAACAATTTAAAATGTATAATAGAATTTCAGAACATTATTATGATTTCAAGAAATTTTAAAGGGGGTTTATCTGCTTTTTAGAATTTCAAAGAATTTAATCATTTTTTAGGGATTTTCGAAAGACGTTACATTAGAGTGGTCCAAAAATACATGGCAAATTTTTTTGCATGCTAGAGAGCAGCGATATCCCCTCCCATTTTATTGCAAATCCGAAAAAAGAAATTCCCTTTTTTTATTTTAACAGGTGCCGGTTTTGACTTGAAGTTTCCCATGTAAAATACATGGGAAAAAATCACTTTTTTGAGTTTTTAGAATAATTTTTTACGGTTTGAAAAAATGTGACGGGAAAGTATGGGGGCCTGTTGAGAATTATCTAAAGAAGAATTTCATCTGTCAGACATATGGGTTTGACACAGCTAATACACCCCCACGAGTACCTGAAAACTACCCTTGAAACCAAAAATGTCAATTCTTCATGAAATCAACCTTTTGAACACTGTATTCTCCTTTTTTTACTTAAAATTATTAATATTGGTCTAGTGGAATATTTATTACCATTGGTTAATTAAGTTTTAATTATCTAAACAAATGGAATTAGTTAAATTTTTTTTTCGAAAATTCATCCCCCCCTCCTAAAAATTATTACTATTTGTCTAGTGAAATATTTATTAACATTAAGTCATTAATTTTCAATTGTATAAACAAATCAAATTTGTTTAAATATTTTTTTATTCAAAAATATTATTATTTCTTCAGTGGAATATTTATTAACATTGTTTGATTAATTTTATTTTTTGAATGAAAATTATCAGCTAAATAATACTGACAAATTAATTATTATAAAAATAATTATTAATCAGTAATTAATTATTACTGATAAATATTCCACTAGACCCACAGTAATAATTTTTATTTTAAAAAAATCGAAACGAAATTATTTAAACAAATTCCGGTATTTTAAATAATTGAAAATGAATGAACTAATGTTAATAAATATTCTACTAGACCAACAATAATCATTTTTGGGGAAAAACAAATTTTCAAACAAAATTTATTTAAGAAAATTCCATTTGCTTCAACAATAAAAAATTAATGAACCAATGTTATTAAATATTTCAGTAGACTAACAGTAATAATTTTAAAGGAGTAAAAAAATTTCGAAATTTTTTTAAAAACAAATTCCATTTGTTTAAATAATTAAAAAATAATTAAACAATGATATTAAATATTTCACTAGACTAATAGTAATAATTTTAAGGGAGCAAAAAAAATTGCGAAAATTTTTTTTTTAACAAATTCCATTTGTTTATATAATTAAAAATTAATTATCCAACGATATTAAATATTCCATTAGACTAATATTAATAATTTTAAATAAAAAAAAGACTAGAATACAGTGCTCAAAAGGTTGATTTCGTGAAGAATTGACATTTTTTATTTTAAGGGTAGTTTTCAGGTAATCGTAGGGGTGTCAAACCCATATGTCTGAATATGAAATTCTTCGTTGGATAGTTCTCAACAGGCCCCCAAGTTTCCCGTCACATTTTTTCAAACCCTACAAAATTATTCCAAAAACTCAAAAAAGTGATTTTTCCCCATGCATTTTACATGGGAAACTTCAAGACAAAACCGGCACCTGTTAAAATCGAGAAAAACAACAGAATTTCTTTTTTAGGACTTGAAATGAAATTGCAAAAGATTTTAAAGAATATTCTTTATTTCAAAAGATTCCATGGAATTTCATAAGAATTTCGTAGAATAATAGAAAATTTTAAAGTATTTGAAATTTGCAAATCATATTCTAAGATTTTAGAAGATTAAAAGATTACAAGGAATTTTTCAATATTTGAGGGACTCATAGTATTTCAAAAAAATTAAAAGAGTCTACAAGATAAAAGGATTTCTATAGACTTGAAGGGGTTTCAAAAAATTGGAAAGACTTGTAGGGATTTTAGAATATCTCAACAGAATTCAAGGCTGTTTCAAGGAATTTTAAATAGGGTTTATCAGTTTTTCGGGAGTTCACCAAATTTAATAATTTTTTACGGACTTTTAAAAGATATTACATATTTCAGGATGTTTTACAGGATTTTACTCGATTTTTGTGGGATTGCTGGAAATTTTACAAGATAGAACGGATTTTAAAATTTTCAAAGGTCATTAAAGAATATAGTTTATTTAAAAATATTCCTAGGAATTTCATGAGATTTCGAATTAGCAGATTCCACAATATTATCAGAAGTTTCTATAGAATTCAAGGGATTAAAAAAATTGGTGAATTTACCAGGGATTCTAGAGGATGTCAAAAGAATTTGAGGATATTTTAGGAAATTCCCTAAAACACCTTAAAATATTTTAAATCACTTGACATAAGGATTTCAGAGATTTTCAAAGTTGCAAAGGATTTTAAATATTATAGTTTATTTTCATAAATTCCGAGAAATTTAATGAGATTTCAATGAATTTTGTAGCATTATAAAGAATGTCAAGGGATTTAAAAATTGTACATGATTTCCTAAGATTTCAGAAGATTTAAAAGTTGATCATGATATCCAAGAATTTTAAAAAATTCAAGGGTTTTTAAATAAATAAGTGGATTTCAATGGATTTGAACTATTTCAAGGAATTCTAAAGGGCCTTCTTAGATTTTTGGGTGATTATACGGGATTTCAGAGGCTTCACACGATTTCGTCATTTTAAAAAGAATTTTGGAAGATATTACAGATTCTAAGAGTTTTAAAGGATTTGGTCAATTTTGACGAATTTGAAAGAGTTTGCGTTCTTTTAAAACCTTCTAAGAAATATAACGATATATAAATTTTTTAAAGGCTATCAAAGAATTTCCTAGGATTTCAGAAAATATGAAATGATTTTAAAAAGATATCCAGGATATCAATGGTAATTAAAATATTTCAAGGCATTCAAACAGATTTCTAGAGAACTTTCAGAAATAAATTAAATCAAATTTGAAGGAATTTCCAAAGATTTCTACGAATTTCAAGGGATTTTACCAGATTTAAGGGATTCATAGAATTTAAAAAGGAATGATAAGATTTCAAGGAATTTCCGCTGATTTTAAGGGATTTAAAAAAAATTAAAGTGTTATCCAGGAATCTGAGGATTTTATAACTTTTAGGGTATTTTTAAATATTCCAAAGTTTTGCACACAATTTTATGGAAAATAATGATTGTATACCAGATTAAAAAAATAGTTAACCCCCGATGTAATCTTTGGGAAATTACATGTTATTATTTTTCGAAATTTATGCTACTATATTGAAACTATTTTGAATTTCTCAAATGAGTCCGAGGCCCGAATTTTATATTCTCATAATACAAAATTATTGAAAGATTGAATATTACCTGAAACGTCTTTGAACGAGGTCGGCTAAATCTCTAGCTTCTCTTTCGCGCCATTCGTCGTGTCCATCAGATTTAGTCAATCTATCTAAGTCCATTATTAGATATTTTTTGTGATCCCAGATATTCTTTATCGCTTGTAGCACCTCACTCTCCCGCTGTTCGAATGTGAACTCATCTGCATGTTTTTTGAACTTATTTAGTTCTGCGTTCGTGTAATACCTGGAAAAAGAGTTGCCATTCAGAACGATTGAGTCAATAATTCGAGAATTCAATTATTCCAATTACAAGTGGGCCGAAAAACTTTATTTTCCAAATTTCCTGACTTTTCGCCGTATTTTAATCTTGAAATATGTTTAGCATCGAATTTTCTATTAAACGAATAGAAAAAAGTATGATTAAACTTGTTAAAATTCAGATTAAAATTTAAAAATGTCATTTCACACAAGGATACATTTTTAATCCAAAAGAACAAATTTCCAAGATGACAGTTAAATTTTTGACCAAAAAAGATGTCTTTTTAACAAAATACTTGTTTTTTTTTGTAAATAAATACATTTTCAACAAAATACTTGAATTTTTAACCAACTAATTATATTATCAACCAAAAAGATGAATTCTCAATGAAAAATGTAACAGCTGATATTTCAAAGAAAAAAGACGGAAATTCTAACTTTCAAAGAAAAAAGAGGGATTTTCAAAAAAATGCATGACTTTTCGAGCAAATAGTTGAATTTTTAACGGAAAAAAGATAAATTTTCATCTAAAAAGGGAAAAATAAATCTTTCATAAAAACAATTACAGTGAAACTCTTCTATAGCGCCGATTTTGGAGCTGACGGTGGGTGGGAACTAACTCATTATAGCTTGCTCCTCTTCTGTTTGTTAACGCCTGAATGACAAACGCAGACCTTGCGGAACTCCTATTACACCTAACTGTGGCGCGGTGTCGATTCTCGGAAAGGCTATAGAAGGGATGGCTATTGAAGGGTTTCACTGTATTTTCAAAATAAAAGTCAACTAAAGAGATACATTTTTAACTAAAAAGACGATTTTCAAGAAGAAATTTCTACCAAAACATATTAATTTTTATGCCAGAAAGAAGAATTTTTAACTAAAATTAGATTCATTTTCAACCAAGCATGCAAGTCACATTTGTAGCTAAAATAGTACATTGTGTATGGAAGGCTCTTGATACACACGATACTTTTTGTCCTACCCTTCTTGGAAACAATCATGTGAAACAGACAGAGGATGTTTGGGGAACCTGACAATTTTAGATTATAAGTGAAAGGAAAAAATAGCGTACTTAGCAGAAGGGAGACTGTAGGGTCCAGCGATGCAGTTTTTTAAAAGATAAAGATCATTTCCTCCGCATTCTCACTTGCGTGGTGCAGTGTGTGTGCGTCTGTGTTTAGAGGGCGTAAATTTTTATGTAGCGAGCGTAAAGTTTCATGTAGCGGGCGTAAAGTTTCATGTAGAGGGCGTAAAGTTTCATGCAGCAGGCGTAAAGTTTCGTGCAACAGGCGTAAAAGTTCATGTAGCGGGCGTAAAAGTTTCATGTCATCAGTGGGATGAAAGTGGCCACACACGCATGCTTTACATACATGCAATGGCGCGTTACCAGGGGCAGTCGGGCAAAAAATTAATTTAAAAAAAACCAACCAAATATTTAAATTTTTACTCAAAGCGATGAATTCTCAACGAAAAATGTAATTATAGTAGATGATATTTCAACCAAACAAGATGAGAATTCTACGAAAAGATATGAATTTTAAAGCCGAAAAGACGATTTTTCAACATAATACATAACTTTTCAATTAACAGAGATAACTTTTCAATCGACAAAAGAAAAGGTAAATTTTCCGTAAAAGTAATTGATTTTCAACGACTAAAAAATACATTTTTGTACCAAAAAACGCATTTTCTACTAAAAAAAGAGTAACTGTCAATCAAAAATTAAAACTATACATTTTTAGTTAAAAAATTAATTTCAAACAAAAAAAAACAAATTTTCAACCAAAGAAATGATACCTTTAATCACACAATACCGGTTTATCAAACTAGTTGGACTTTTACACAAGTAGTTAGGTTTTCAATTAAAAAAACATAAATTTTTAACAAAATAGTTCAACTTTCAACCAAAGAGAATTTTCATCAAAAAAATTATTTTTCAACAAACTGATTCAACTTTCAACCAAAGAGTTCTATTTTTATCTAAAAATGATCAAATCTCTACTAAAATAGATGTATTTTTACGCAAAAAAGGTAATTTTTCAAAAAAATAATAAACAATTTATAATTAAAAATATAATCATCAGGAGAAAGCATCTGCAAAAGAAAAGAAATACAAGGCAAATAAAATACTGATAGGAATATTATATCAGGGTAGCTGCAAAACTTCATTTTCAAAATTCTTTAATTTTTCCCTGACCAATTTTTAATTTTCCTTTACTATTAATATTCAAAGATCTGAATCCTAATCCTGTAATATATTCTAACTTTAACAATATATATTTTTTAAATCTCTTAGTTTTTCTTGATCTAGGGAAACCCTGAATTATACATAATTTTCATTTCTTAGATAAATTTATGAATGTAGTGTATCATTTTTCAGTATTCCACGATCTATAAAATTGTAATATGTCCAAACCCACCACATCTCCTGAATATTATTCCGTATTCGACGTCTTAGTTCCTCGTACTCTAGTGAAGGTTGCCCTTCCTTATCTACAAGATCGTAGTATATGGAAGATTTTTCAAGTCGCTCCTGAATCGATCCTAAATGATCCCCTTTTACTGATTTCGATCCATCACTGAAAATTAAAATATTTATTTCAGAATAATATAACCATTTGTTTGACAAATTAAACATCAAATATTGGCATATAGTTTGCAATTTTTTATTTTTACTTGCTTGAGGAAATAATGACTTTTTTATCTTATCAACAATTCTTCGATGCAATGCGTAAGTAGAATTTTTAAACATAATTTATCATACTTGGTAGGTTGAAACGAGGGAAAAAAAAGATAATTAATTCAGGGTTTTCTTGTACGTACCTTATAATTATATTTCTGAGAGCTTCGTTTTGTTTTTTGAGTATTTCAAAATCGCTGGCCATTCGTGCCAAACGTTGAGCATTTTCTTCATAATTAGTATTGCTAGAATAAGAAGACGATGGACTAGTTCTGTAGACATGGGAAACTGATACAATTAGTACCACAAGCCAAGCAGCAAGTAATACTAAACCTAGTTTCCCTAGCCAACCTGGTCGCCCAGACCACAGCGCTGCCATCCTAAGCTAAGATATAGAGTTTTTGACGTGGGTGTATCACATTACGAGATCTGAAAAAAAAATTATTTAGCAATCTTGTGGTGTTTCTCGCTTATAAATATGTATACTTATTTATTGAGTGCTCTACGGATATACGCCCCCAGGGTGTCTACTCAAATCCTGGAGAAAAAATCCCTGACAATTCCAGGTTTTTTTGTAGTTATCTCAAGTTTCTTCCAGATATAATTTTTCATAGCCCGGAGCGATTCAAATTTTTCGCATTATTTAAAAGAATCGACTCGGAATATATACACAGATCCGCGAGTTTATCATAAATAATGTTTTTTTCAGTTTTATAGGCATTCAATTAATATGTTTAATTTAGAAAGGTTTGAAAAATTATATTACAAGATAATCTTAAATATATTAGCACCATACATTCATTAAATAATTAAACAATGCTAAAAACATAATTAATCAATTATGATTTAGATTTTAAATTAAAAATATCAGTTTTCGACCAAAGTGATGAAGTTTTAACCAAAATTATTAATCTTTAACTGGAATTAATGAATTCTATACCAAAAAAAAAGAATTTTTAAATATAAATGTGAATATTAAACTGGAATACTTGATTTTTCAAGCAAGAAGATTATTTTTCAACGAAATAGTTGAATTTTGAACTAAAAATGATTAATTTTCAACCAAAAATGGAAGAATCTTCAACTGGGATGGTTATATTTTAAACAAAAAGATGAATTTAAACTATTACGATTAATCTTTAACTGGAAAAGTTCAATTTCCAACCAAAAAGATGACTTGTCAACTAAAAAGAATAGTTTTTACAAAAAAAGACGAATTTTCAACAAAGCACATGCATTTTCAACTTAAAAAGCTAAATTTTCCGTCAAAATTTAAATAGTTAAATTGTCCATTAAAAAAATTAATTTTTAACCAAGGAATGAATTTTTGACTAAAGTGAAGAATCTTTAACTAGAATTTTTCAATTTTCTATCAAGAAAAATAATTTTTAACAAAAAGACCAATTTTCAATTATAAAATACAAGTTTTGCAACCTAAAATTGAATAGTTTAATTTTTAGTTAAAAAAATTAATGTTCAACGTAAGAGACAATTTTTGAACTAAATTATGGAATATTTAACTAGAATAGTTACATTTTCAGTAAAAAAAAAAAGAATTTTCAATTTAAAAAATGCAACAGAATAGTTAAATATTCAATTGGAATAGTTCAATTTTCATTAAAAAAAGGTTAATTTTCAACCAAAGAAAAAACTAATTTTTAAAGAAATTGCTCATTGTTTAAACCAGAGATGAATTGTTGATTTAAATGATAAATCTTCAACAACAAAAATAATTGTTAAGAAATTTTTACTCGAAAAAGAATAATACTAAACGAAAAATGTACTAGTAGTTGATGTGTCCACAAAAAATACGACTTTTCAACATGAGTTGAATTTTAAACTACCAAAGATTTTTAAGTCAGGAGAGAAAAAATGGCAATCAAACTGTTGACTTTGAAAGGAACAAGATGAATTTTCAACGAAGAAGATTAATATTGTTAATATTGTTAAAATTAAAAAATAAACTTAAGCACGCTCTCAAAAAAATTACATTTCCAAGTTTTTCCAGGTATATAAAAATTCCAGGTTTTTCAGCAAAAAACATATAAAATGAAATAAAACTAAATACAAGCAGCATAAAAAGTATCACAAATGTCAAATTTTATTTAAATTAAGAAGAACAAAAGTGTGATAGTATATAACTAGATAAATAACAATTTTCCGAAAATAGGCTTAATGCATACCAAACTCTTAGAAAATCAAATACACCGGAATCATAGCCTTAAAGTTTCTTGACATTATTATTGTTTAGTAGTATAAAAAAAATAATTTTCTTCCTTTTATAGGACATTCAGAAAAAAATCGTCGATTACGTCAAACTAAATTTTGATTTCCTTAGAACGGAATAATTTTTTTGCATCAAAAATGATGATCCTCATTTAGAGTCTCCATATCTCGTGCAATCTTCGAATTCTTTGACGATTTAATCGGAATTAAGTTTTATTAACGCAATACGCTATCGAAACTGTTCTCTAATTGCTCAGTGTCATTATGAGATTATAATATCAAATTCCACATCTACTTCCTAGAAACTAGATAATTTTTCTAAATAAACCTTTTTTTGTCATTAATTTAGCAACACTTCTGTTTGGGAATGGACTTTCGTTTTTTCTTTAAATAGTGATTTCAAATTTACAAAAATATCTTTTCACTCTCCTGAAAAATTACAATTTTGTTGGTTGTCTAGTTCTGAACTGCTTTTTAATTAACGCTACGAATAAATTTTTTTTAATAAATCAGCAACTACATTTATAAATAATCTAAACGGCTTATGAACCGGAGTTCTTTTCCTAATTTAAATGCGTTCAATGTACACTCCCGAGCAAGGAGTATTGCCCACCCTGAGCGAAATTATTCGAAATAAAAAGTTTTATATCTCTATCAAAAATCCGTATAAAACTTAGAAAATATTAATTGGAAAAAAATAAAATGGTAAAAAATGAAAGAAAAAAAAATGTTTTCCCAAAATTGTTTTTTCTTCAAAAATACTTATTCTACATGTAAAAACAAATATTTTTTCTCTTTAGAGCTTTTTCTATGATGCACAGATTCCAAGATGCTCAGTATTGAAAAAGTGTTTTCAAAAATTACACACACGTTTTTTTGAGAGGAAAAATGGAAGAAAAAAAAACAATTATTGTGTTATTTACTATAAAAACTGAAATTTCATTTTTTGTTGACAAAGCCAATTGCATTTTAAAGGTAAATACTGAAACTTTAAAACCACGTTGGGTTTTTTTTTAATACATGATTTTTTGATAGAGATATAAAACTATTTATTGTGACCAATTTCGCTCAGGGTGGGCAATACTCGTTGACCGGGAGTGTATGGCATACATTCTTATTTTCTATCTAATCAAATATGATTAGATTATATTTGGCACTATGTCGCCTGTGTTTTTGTACAATATTATAAAATTTTTAATTCTTTAATTTGAAAAGTTTCAAACTTGAAACGGACTATTAAGTTTTTCAGTTAGAATTTTTACAATTTTTAACGATTTAAAAATGGAATTTTTCGGCAATTTTTCATTATGTTATTTTGTAACTATTTGATTGAGATTGAAAAAATTATTTTATCACTTATGCATTCAATTTAAAATAACTGCATAATTTTAAATCCTTTAAATTTAAAAGCATTCAACTTTTAACATTTAATCAAAACAATTTTCAATTTAAAGAACTTTCAATTGTAATATAAGTTTGAATATTTTGTTTTGGAATACGCATAACTGTATAACTTTGAAAACCCTAAAATACAAATCTTTGGCATAGAAAGTTTTTTGTTTGGAATGGGTTGTATTGAAATTGTTTTGATTAAAAATATTAATCGCTTTGAAATTTTGAATTGTTCCCCTTTGAATGCCTCGTTTTTAGTTAAGGTTCATGTTTACTGTATGTTTCTTTTTAAAAACTGACGTTTGAGAACATACTTTTCACTAAAGTTTTTTTTTGCAATTCTTGTACAAAGTTTGATTCTCTTTGAGTTCATTTTTTAAAAGCTTTTTTTCTAAGATTAAACATTTTTCAAGGAATGTTCAAGGACCGAGGGTATTTTTATGATTTCACTGGATTTTAAAAGCACTCAAGGTATTCTAACAAATTTTGTAGAATTTCAGGAAATATGATAAAATTTTCTTAAATTATGTTCAAATATTTTAGGGCATTTTAAAATACATTATGAAATTTTTAATAGATTTCAATACTTTAAAATGTATTCCAAAGGATTTTAAATATTTTAGAGTATTTTAAGAGATCCTAAGCTCTTGAGGTGTTTAATAAATTTTCCAAGATTTCATAATGTATCATCAACTTTCACAGAATTTCTCAGGATTTTATAATATTTTAATGAATTAAAAAAGATTAATGGATTAATGGATTAATTTATTAATTAATTAATTA
>NC_046658.1:79770072-79774228 GCF_010883055.1 Belonocnema kinseyi | reverse complement strand
ATCTATATGATACATTCGGTCTGGGAAATTCCGATCCCGAATTCTCGTCATCTGATGAATCATCTCCATCAGAGCCAGAGTAATCTTGATTAGGTATGATGACACGTTCATCATTTTCATCGGAATCCCATTCCGATTCGGAGTTTGTTGCAATTTTTGAGGCTTTACGCTTTGGCATTTTTTTTCTGGGTGTACTCAAAAATTCCCAGGATGACAATGCGGTGAAGGTGTGGTTTGATGTCAGAGTGCAATAAAGGTTACGGAGTCGTTGGAAATTTTTTATTGAAAAACTATGCGCTTTTCAGAAAATTTGTCAAGAATAAAAAGTTCTTGTAATCAGCTGAGGAATACGCCTGAATTTTTCCGGAGCGTTTTGAACAAAATTTTGAATTTTGCAAAAATTGTTCATATGCAAAATCCAAAATTTTGCTCAAAACGCTTCGAAAAAATTCAGGCGTATTTGTTGGCTGATTACAAGAACTTTTTATTCTTAATGATTTTTCCGAAAAGCGCATCGTTTATTGTAAAAAAATTCATGAATGTCTTCACAAAAATTTTGCCATTAAGACGCCATTTTGAAAATACTAAAACGAAAAATCGATCTTTGAACCATGGATTCTCAAAGTTTAGACATTTATTCCACCGGTTAGTGAGATTCCAGGTTAATTATAGACTCGAAAAGCTTTGAAAAATGGTTCACACAAAAAGTAGGCACGAAAAATCACGTTTTTTTTTTGTTTAAACTGCATTTTGGGATAATAAATAAATTTTTTGAAGAATTTCATTGGCACCGTCGGAAAGAGGAGATCTTAAGCAATAAAAATATATGTGTCTCAATTTTTTCTAGTGTCGAATAGTCTTAGTTATTGGCCGTTGAAAAGCAGTGTCCCGGTAGTGGCGTTTTGGCCGTTTAAGGGTTAAACTGTCACTGTTTTTAATTCGAGCCTTTTTCATCATTTAGTTATTTATGCTTTATATACTTTATGAACGTGCTTAAATTTCGGAAGTAGAAAATCAATATCGGAAGGTGAAATTGAATGAAGTTTCAAATTATTGTCTTTTTTGTTTAAGCGAAGACCAAATAAATAAAATATTGATTTAAAAATATAAGATTCTAAATAATAATAAATTATTAAAATTCAAAATATTTAAAAAAAAAGTTTAATAAAGTACGAATTTTAGGGTGAAGATCCATATCGCACAAAAATAACAATAAGAATGTTTAAAAACTTACAGAAAGAGTCCAATTTGAAATTTCAACATACAGCAAATGAAAGGAAAGAAATTCTGTATTAAATCACTTTAAAATTAAGCAGAAAGCTATAAAAATATAAAATGTGTTAATCTTACCTGCTTAATAATTCAAAGATATATTTTTTCACGAAGCATTCACAATTAAATAAGCAATAATAAACTATAAAGAATATATGAAAGCCATATGAAAAAATAAGACTAATTTTTCCCTACAATTTTCATCTCGACTCGAGACAGCAATTATCTCCTCAGAAACACAGCATCGTGAAGCATAACTTTCTCTCTCTCGCTCACTCTCTCGTAATCGCAGGTAAGTCGAATAAAATGTTGATAAAAACGATGACTATAAAATTACCAGCGGACGGAGGTCTCGGCGACTGGGGTGTGGGTGTTCCCATGTCCACTCTTCGTTGACAATCATTGTCCTCACATGCCTCGTCTATGAAAAGAATTTCACGATCCTCCAAGCAAGCTTCCTCTTCGTCACTACAGTATTACAGGATTTTGTCAATTGTTGGGCGGTCAGTTCAGTGCTGCGCCGCGAACATCATTTTTGAGGTTAGGATTAAGGAAACTTGAAAGCAAACTTACCTGTCAGAACTCGCGGAACTCGGCGGGTCAAAGTGTTGCATTTTTGCTGCCATTTTTTTATTTGCCACTCGACGTCGTGCAAATGTCACAGACTCAGGAACTAGTAAACTTCTTTTCCTCGATGCAATTGTCTGTCACGCGCGACAGACGGGAACTGTCACGAGCGATCACGAGCCAGCTCCGGATTTCGGAGTAAAAAGCAGATCGGAGCACGCAGTGTCCAGTGTCCACCATTGGGGTTTGCCCCTCGAATAATCTGTGTAGAAGTGGTGCAATAGGAAAATGGTGCTTTTTTAGCTGCGAACACCGGACAGGAAAGAACCAGTCACTCAATGATCGCATGTGCGTCGAACTGCCAAAAGAACACGGATTTGACACTTACACTCTGCGAAGTGTTGACGTTGAAGAAACGACGCGTGTGATTATCACGTCAAGATCAGAAAATTACCATACAAGTGGTAATGCATCAACTAAAACGCGGTAATATTTGGTAAGGCAAACACGTTTTATCTAGTTTTTATTGCCTCGAACAAAGTGACGGCTCTTAAGCTACTATGTCGTAAAAAAAAAAACAAAGATATGATAAATAAGATGTCATAAAGATTAAAGAGCGGTAAATATTTGACAAGGGTTCATTTATCAATTATACAAAGAGGTGGAAAAAAGAGTACTTTGATACTGCATAAATATGCTAGTATAAATTATAGATAATAGATGTACGGAAGTAATTATAATTATTTCATTTCCTTATTTCCTTTTATTGTATGAACGCGGTGACGGGAACGTATAGAGACGTATGTTTTGTATCCTTCTATCATTATTCAATTACCTACTTTTAAAGTTCATGTTCATATGATGTTTCCGATTTAAGTTTTTGAATATATTATGCACTCGATTACTTGGAAATTATTCTTATTTATTGTAATATGCTTGTGCACTGAACTCGTTATTTACGTGAGAAATTTTTGTTATAAATGCAAATGTAAACGGTTTTCTATAGTAGGCGTGAGAATCTAAATATATTATCAGGGTGGTGGCAAAACTCTATTTTCAAAATTCCCTAATTTTTCCCTGACTAACTTTTAATTTTCTTTGACCTTTTATATTTAAAAACCAAAATTCCAATCTTTTAAGATTTTTTAACATGGAATCTTTTAAAAATAGAATAAAACAATTTTTTAATTTAATACTCAAATACTCAAATTTACTTGAAAAATTTACTAATTTTTAACCCAAAAAGTGACTGAAAATAGCTAATGTGCAATTATAACGTGATTGGTGTTCTTTTAACACAAGAATAAAAAATAATTTAGTTGACAAGACATCAGAATATTTCAAGTATAATTGAAAAGAACTTACATTAATTGAAAAAAACGTAAAAATTCCATTTATTTCAATAAAATAGGATTGACTCTAAAGAAATTTAAAGGAAATGAGAAGAGTCGATGAAATTCATACAAATTCAAGACTAACAAAATTCAAGTGAATTGGTAACAGTTGTAATATATGAAAAAAATGAATTGAATTCAGTAAATTCAAAAGGATTTGATGAAATACCTAAGAATTCAAGGTTAATTTAAAAGACTTCGAGCTGAAATAAACAAAACCAAATAAAAATGTTCATCCATTTAATTGAGTAGAATTGAGTGAATTTAGAATAATTCAAAAAATTTAAGAGAATTTAAAAGAATTCAGGATAAATTAATAAGAATTCAGGGAGAATTTTAAATGAATTGCAAGCAATATTTGAAAATCTCTTCAAATATTTGCAACCCTATGGAATTGCATACTTCTTGTGAATACAATTTTTGAAATCCTCGCAAATATGATAAAATCCCGTGAAATTCTATGAAGTAATTCAAAAAACTCAAATTAATTTTAAAAAATCCTGAAAATCACATAAATTTTATTAATGTTAGAAGCAATTTAGAGAAATTTAAGTGAAATTAGAATTCAATGTAATTCATAAAAACTGAAGGTGAATTAAAAAAATACAAGTGAATTGAAAACAATTTTAAAATGTGAACAAATTGATTCTATTATGTAAGTTTAAAGTGAAATTAGAAAAACTCAAGGGAATTCAAAAGGATTTAACGAAATTTCTAAGAATTCAAGTTGAGTTTAAAAGACTTCAGCAAGATAAATTAATCAAAAACTTTAAAAAAGTGAAATCCATTCAATTGAGTAGAAATGAGCGATTTTAGAAGAATTTAGGATAAATTAATAAGAATTCAGACTCCATTCAAGCCAATTAATTCAGCCAAATTAATTAAATTAATATTATATTATATATAATTATTTATATATATTA
>NC_046658.1:79765871-79769972 GCF_010883055.1 Belonocnema kinseyi | reverse complement strand
GAAATGCAGGGTACCGGTAGTGGCGTTTTGGCCTTTAAGGGTTAAAGAAAAATGCGCCCCGAGGCATTCACTTTTTAGCCCCCCCCCTCCCAGTTCAGGTAAAAGATTGGTTAGTGCAAACGAAAAATTGATCCGAAAAAATTAGGGAATTTTTAAAATAAACTTTTGCGTATACTCCGATATAATATTCTTGTCAGTACCTGATTTGCCTGGAAATTTTTTTGATTTTTTTCAGTTTCTTCTTCCTTGCGATTATTTTCTTACTTAAAGATGTTTTTATTTGTTTAAAAAGTCAAGAATTTGGTTAAAAAATCATTCATTTTGGGTTGAAATTCAACTATTTCGGTGTTAAAAATGCTACTGAAATCTTTCGTAGTTAAAAATTCACTTCCTTTTTTTAAATTCGTCTGATTTGTTTAAACATTCATCTCTTCGTAAAAATGTAATTTTTTTGTTGATAAAATGCAACTGTTTAGTTAGAAATTAATCTTCTTTGGTCGTTTTTTTTAATTGAAAATTCAATTACTTGATTAAAAAATGAACTTTAAAAAAAAATTATTTTCTGTTTAAAGGTTCAACTCTTTGGCTACAAGTTGACTGTGTTTTTTAAATTAATTAATTGTTTAAACTTAAAATGTAACTTACATTTTTTGGTTAGAAATTTATATTTTTTAGTTGAAAGTTCGTCTTTCGGTAGAGGGTTAATTTTCTTAATTTGAAATCTCCTCTTTTATTCTTAAAAATGTGACTGTTTGGTTGAAAACTAACTTTTTTATCAGCAATTCATATTTTAGGATTGAAAATTCAATTGTTTAAGAAAAAATTCGTTTTTTTGGCTAAAAGTTCAACAGTTTGGATGATTTTTTTTCTTTTTTGAGAGAAAAATCTTTCATTAATAATTCGTCATTTTGATTGATAAATTCATAGTTTTAGTTTAAAATTCATCTCTTTATTAAGAAATTTAACCATTTTGTTAAAAATTCGTTTCTTTTTTGGTTGAAATATCAACTATTATTTTTTTTTGAGAATTCATCTTTATGTTGAAGATCAACAGTCGTATAAAAACTTCGTATTTTTTTCTTGAAAATGTAACTATTTATTTGAAAATTCCACTGTTTTTGTTTGAAGTTAAAAATATTTTAAATAAAAAATTCTCAAATTGCGTTCCCAAATATGTTACGTACAAACATTTTTAATTCGATATTGTTTATTTTGCAAGTACATATTATATAAACAAATGTCCAATGTGGTATTTAAAGGCAAAATAAGTATTTTTCTCTCTTAATAATAATTATGATTTTTTCCCATCTCAATCCTTCCATAGAAAATTCTAAACATTTGAAAGTTTCAAGTGTAAATTATAAGATTAAAAATACTTCATACTTTGAATTGGACCATTTTTATATTCTTTAAATTTGTAATTTTTTTGATTTTAGAGTTTGAAACTTGTTTTTTCTTCTGTTTTTTAACTTAAAAATACGCCTTCTGATATTTTCTGAATCCCGCAAAAATTTATATTTGCACAAACTTTAATTGACTGCAGATTTATAAAAAGATATACTAATGTTATAATGAGTTAATTAGCTTTTAAATTACATTAATCCCATTCTATTGAACTTCAGATTACATTGATTTCTATAAAGCTTTTACGCTTTCCTGAAATAATTAAAATAAAGTCGAAAGACTGGCCTCGTATTTCTCAGTTCGTTTGTTCACTAATTTTACTCGTGATTATAAGATAATAATAAACGACAACATTTAATGAGAAGTAAACACTGACTTTATTATGTTATGTAGGTACATACGGGCCGTTCCATTTCACAAGAGCGCAATACAGAAAAAGAAAAAGATCTTTCGATTTTCTTAAAACTGCGGTAAATTAAGTTAAATGACATATTATTGCACAATATTTCGAATTAATAAGCTTCTTAGAATAAAACCTCGGATTATAATTAATTATAATTAGTTACATTCCTCCTGAAATAAAACAGATATTTGAAATATACTTAAATTATATATATATAATATAAATGTTTGTTTGAATTAATACTTATAATAATGTTTATAATTTGTTCGTGATTAAAAAGTCAAAGAAAAGTTTGAAATTTTATATCAACCCGTAACTTTCTAACATTACTCTAAAAGACGATAATTATAAACAAAAAATGATTTGCTGAAGCAATTATGTTTATTATTTTTCATTAATTATTATTTCACTGAGTAAAAAGTCGACAAAAAGTTAACAGTTTTAGGTGGAAAACCGAAATAATCTAGTATTACTTTAGCAGCAGGTAGTAAAAAATAATAATAATTTGGTTAAGCAATTATGTTTGTTAAATTTCATTTATCCTCGCTATAAGTGAAACATGGGCAAAAATGTAAAAAGTTTAGAAAAAACCGCAAGTTTATAATATTATTTTAAGAGAATATTGTTGCAAATAATAATAAATGTTTTAAACAATCTTTTTTGCAGAAAAACTCTTGGTTGAACATTCAACTGTCTGATAAAAAATGTGTGTTTCTGGTTTGAAAAAATCTACTCTATGATTACAAATGGAACTCACGGATTGAAAATTTAACCATCTTCTTAAATAATCATCTACACAGGTTGAAAATTCAATTATTTACATACAAATTCAACAATTTTATTGAACATTCGCCTCTTTTGCTTGAACGTTCAAACATTTTGTTGAAAAAAAATTATCTTACTTGTTTGAATATTTATCTTTTTTTATTTTAAACTTGAACTGTTTTCTAAAAACTTTTCACTTTGTAACTTGAAAATTCAACTCTTTCGTTGAAGATTCAGGTATTTTGTTAAAAATGTAATATATTTTCACTTGAAATCTTAAGCGTGAAATCGAATGAAATCGAAGAAAAAATTTAGGCTCAAATTGTGACCCATTTTGTCACAAATTTGTGACGTCGCTCTCGGGAGTTCAAGGTTTGTGTCATGATCTGCGACGAAGAAGGAGAGGGGTGGAAAAGTGTTAAAAATAGCGTGACGTATTTTTTGAATGGCCTCTTATTGTTTTCATTTGTAATGTTCTGCTGATTAAATTACCATAATTTGAAAAAAATTTGAAAAAACCTTCTGTTTTTTGTCAGCGCGCTCATGTGAAATGGAATGCCCCATATATGGTTTATTTTGGGAATGTGTGCTTTTAATTTTGAGACTGATGATTAAAGTAAATATTTATAATGGTATGAACTGAGCTTATTAAACGTGAATCACGTTTTCGTCTTCAAATCACAGGATCCCAGAAGTCGCCAAGATCTCGGAGACAACGAACCACAAGTATGTCGCAGTCTAATAAGAAAACTGCGTCAGAATCGATACTGAGAAGTAAAACCAGAACTATTTACACTGCTGGTCGACCACCTTGGTATAATTCTGCTGGCCAACAAGTTGAACCATTCGTTATAGGTCAGTTGAAGAATTAAAATATTTTTTTAAAATGTATACATTCAAAATAAGTCCTATCTTCAGAGCAGTATAATAGACCCGAGTATAAAATCCTTCCGTTTTCATCAATTTTATTGAGGTTTATTTTACTCTGTTATCGGAAAAATATATACTAATTACCTCCAAATGATTCAATAGGTTTTTCCTTGGATAGAAACAAATAGAGCAGTAGTTCTTAAGATAACATTTATTGGCTTGCGTCATTGGAAGCTGTTTGGGTCATAAAATGTAACAATTTATGCTCTAGGAATTTGTGGTGGAAGTGCGTCTGGCAAAACTACTGTAGCAACAAAAATTATTGAATCTCTGGATGTACCATGGGTAACCCTCCTCAGTATGGACTCGTTTTACAAAGTAAGTTTATTGCTATTGCACGGATCAGAGTCAGTCCCGTATTCTCCTATTTTTCCCCTTTTACGAATATTTTTCTCAAAATACCCTATAATAGCTGCATTTGAGAATTCTGTCAATTTTTTCTCTTTTTTTTTTTTGAAACTTTGATCCAATAATTTCTGATTTTTTATTATTACACTATTAAGCCATTTCCCTTCCGGGGTAGGCGTGACTCACTCGGCAGGGGAAAGGAGTAGTGTGTGGATGGGATAGAGATTTTTCAGATTGATCCAGAATTCTCG
>NC_046658.1:79762687-79765771 GCF_010883055.1 Belonocnema kinseyi | reverse complement strand
CTTCACGTCCATAGTTTCACGCAATTCTTTTACCTTGAGATCATTTACTCGCCTAGCATTCCAAACACCCAGTGTCCATTCGTCGCCTGAAACATGACCTTTGATAATTCAATATAATTTACCTGAAAATTATGATAGGCATGAAAAATTACTAAAAAATAGTGCAGCTAGGGAGGCACATTGTCGAAATTATTTTTCTTTTCATAGTTTTATTTCGAAAGAAACGAAAAGGAACCCAGGGAAAGTTTCATTTCGTTCTTTTCTGTATAAAATATGATTAACACATCATTTTGACATTATGTCTTCGCAGCCTCATTGTCTTATTTTCTTAAACAATTTATAACATAGCTTTTTTATATTGAGCTTAGTTTTCAGCAATATTATTTTTAATTAATCGAAATAATTGACAAATATCCAAAAATGCCGCTTAATTTCGTTAGAATTCATGGAAAAAACATGATTGATTCAACAGTGTCGCGATACAAAATATACTTCACACCTAATTGAAATATTTTTTATAACATTTAATTTATAAATACAATTTTATTTTATTTCTCTATCTAAAAAAGTGGTGTGACAAAATGTTTCCTAAATCTTGCAGCGATTGTCGTTGAAACCCTTATTGGATTTTTATTGCTTGAAATTGTTTGATATCTTAAACGTGACATTTTACAAATTAAATCTAGAAATAATCCCCTTTAAGAATGGTTTAGTATACAGTCAAGTTCAAAATTACTTAGGCTTCAACTTTGATTTATAAAACTAACAAAAAAGGCCCTATTGATTATTGAAACAATTTTTATAAGAGAAGCCCAAGCGTAAATAACAATAAAAATAGTTGAATTCATAATTGTTTAGTTAAATATAGTTATTTGTATATTTTCGTTTTTTCCGCTTTTGATAAAAGTCGTAATTAGTCTTCAATTTTAATTTTAAAAAGCTCATTATATTAATTGAAAATTACTTTAAAAATTGTATTTCTCACTTTTTTATGGATATTATTTTATTTTGAAATATTACGTACAATTTTTTTTAGTCAGTCATTTTTAAAATGGAACAATTTTCTAAATAGTATATAATAAAAACATGAAAAATAGAATTGTAAAGAACCTTTCAGGAATAGAATGAGCTTTTTAAAATTAAAATTTAATGAAAATTACGTCTTTATTAATTTTGTCAGAGCGTGAAAAAAAGTTTTGAAAATTTATGGGAAATTTTTTAATGATTTTTTAAAGGATTTATTGCAAAGATTTATTAAGAATTTTGTAAAGTTTCACGATAATAAAATAAAACAATTTAAAGATATTTCCAAGGATTTAAGGAAAAACCTATTCATGTAAATAACTATATTTAAATAAATAATTAGGCCCTCAATTATTTTTATTATTATTTATGCTTGGGTTTCTCTTTTCGCTGGAAGTTAGTATATTTTTAAAAGAATTCTAACACAAACTCGTGAAATTTCCAGGAAAACTCAAAAGTTCTAAAAATAATGGTTCTGTTCGTTTTTTTTTCTTCGGAAAATAAGATATATATATATATATATATATATATATACCAACAATAATTTAATTCTAAATTATTAGATTTCATAGGTTAACAAATTAGTCAACAATTTAGGTTTTCGATTTAGTTCGCAGTATATTTCCAACACAAAACTCATAATTTGAACCAGATTTAGAATATTTTAAGAATTTTGATTTATCTTAGTGTTTTTTGTCGGAAATTGGTATTTTTAATTTTCAAAAAGTTAGATTTCGAAGAAGATTCATACTTTATTGAAACCTAGTTTAGGTTATATTGACGTTTCATGATTCCCAGCCTCCCGTCACCGAGAGTTAAAAATGGCCCATGTGTTGAAAACGGCCATGGGAAAACGTTTTATTTATGTAATTATTGTGAAAATTACACGGGGGATTTTTCTAATAGTGTTTTTCTATTTTTTCATCGAATCATTTCCATTAATTATCGCTCCGGTATGAAAATCAGATTATAGAAGTGAACTCAAAGAACACCCTAAGACCCCAAATAAACGAGTTAGAAGCTTTTTAATAATTATGAACGATCTGAGGAGAAATGGTATCGGAAAGAGTTTAAGGCAACTTTTTAAATTTTGCATAATAAATAAAAAATGCAGGAAAATTTTTAATAATTTTTAGAAATTAGAAGGTTTAGAAGGTCTGACAAGATTAAAAAAAAGAATTTTTCTCATATTCGCGAGCAAATTTTAAATAATTTTTAAAACTGAAAAAGGTTTTCAAACATAACAAACGATTTCCTACAACTTCTAAAAATAGTTTAGAAGATTTTCAAGCAAAATTTTTTAATTTGGTAAGATTGCAAAATTAACTCGAACAAAAATTGGGCAAGTTAAAGAAATATTTAGTAGAATTTAAAAGAATTTCCAAAGTTTTCAAGAGAATCAACAAATTTTTATAAAATTTCTGCGAAAATTTATAAGATTGTAAGGTAATTTTTTAAATTTGGAATGATATTTGAAAATTTTGAGAAAAATTCGTGTCAATTAAAAATATTTTCAGGAATTTAAGACGTTTTAAATAGATTAAAAATATTTGAAAACTTGGAAAAATTTTCAAAAATGTATCAAATATTTCTTGATTTCTTTCCAACTTCTAAAAGTTCTAAACATCTTTTAAAAGGGCTCGAATTTTTCATAATATTTCATAAAATCCTATATTATGAAAAGAATTCGTGAACATTTTCTAGATTCTTTTTTGACAAGCCTAAAATATATAAAATCTTTAAAATTTTTTCAAGAATCTTATGAAAATTATATTTACATAAATTTAAAAACAAGGTGATAATACTTATTTCCTTGTTCTCAATTCTCAGAATTTAATCTCAACATGGATTTATTATAGCACTTCGAAAAATAATTTTCTATTAATTTGAGTGTTGTGAAAGATAAAAAAATATTCGTTAATGGTCTTTCTTTAAGAATGACATACAGATTTTAAAATATTTTAGCTTCGTTGCAGTCTAATTGATTTAAAAAACATTACATTTAAGAGTTCGTTATTTCATTGTAATAGAAAAGAATATTTTAGGATTGATCATATTCCT
>NC_046658.1:79760589-79762587 GCF_010883055.1 Belonocnema kinseyi | reverse complement strand
TATTATATAGTAGCATTCTATTTTAAAACGACAATATAAAAGAAAATTAGTTGTTGATCACTATATTTAAAAAGTGTTTGAATATCCAGGGCTAACACAAAATAAAGAAAAAATGAATAGCAAAATCATAAATTAGCAAGAAAAAAAATTGTCGAATTATAAAATAAATGAATTGTTAAATTCCCATAAATATTTTTATTCGTGAAATTTGAGTTTGACGAAATTTAAAATTTGCCGTTAATAATTAATAAATTATTAATCAATGATCAATTAAATTGTTTGCCTTATTTAGAATTATATTAATAGCTCATAAATTAATAATCAATTAACTATGGTCAGCAGTTCTAAATTTCGTGAATTTTATTTTCGGATATTTTTAAATTCGAGATTTTATTTTTTGCTAATTAAAGATCTTGTCGTTATTTTAAATTTGGAAAATCGTATAATTTGATAATATATATTTTTGGCATTTTTTCATTTATTTTTGTATTTGTTATTTATTTTTAAATTATTTTTTAAAAGTTCTGAATATCCATGAAATTTGTTTGTTTGAATTTTGTACAATTATGCCGCTTTTTCTATATTAAAGAAAATAATACGTAAGTACATAACTCGAATTGACTAGCTGACTCTACGCTATGAAAAAAAAGATTTTAAAGGGTTTTTCATATTTATTTCGTAATTTTTAATTTTTATGCATTTTTCCTATGGTACTGCATGGTATTGTAGAACAAAGTTACTATTAGAGCCGCCGCACGGCCGTTTTCAACTCTCGTGACACATTTTTAGCATTAGGCAATACAGCGGAAGCACACGCTGATGATTCCAAAGAAAATTTAACAATGTTGGGCAATTGTAGGTTAAATTAGTGGATTGTAAGAAAATATTGATATAGATTTGAAGGAAGATTTAGAATTTTGGAATAATGTAAGGTTATTTTAACATTTTTCAACGGAAATCCGTTATTTCAAACCATTTTTTGTTATTTTAGTGTTTTATTTCGAAAATTTGTATTCTAATTTTTAAAAATCATATAATTTTTTATATTTAAATGATTCTTGAGATTGCCATTTACACACATAAAATTAACAATTTTTTACTCTGATGGCGTTTTATACCGGAAATTGGTACTTGGTAGTTTTAATAAATTATCATTGGATTTCAAAGAAGATTTAACATTTTTGAACAATTTTGGGTTATGATAAAATTTTTCATCGGAATATATTCGGTTATTTTGAACCATATCTAAGAAAATAATAAGGTATTTTAGCATTTTTCATCCATAAAAAATATATATTTATTCTGAAGAGAGATCAATTTTCACAAGTTATCATAAAAATGGTCCTTTCTTTTCTATTATTTTAGATAACAGATACTATGAAATACAAAAATGTTTTATTAATATTAATACAGAATACACAATATATTATATGTTGATCAGAAACAAAATTTACTCTAAAAAAAAATCCCATTAAAAAAAATCCCCTTTCGCACAAAATTCCCTATTTACTTACAATGAAACTGTTGAACCACTTTGAACCCCTTCTATTGAATTTTTATATTTATAACCTGGACTGACTTATTTATTTTTATTATTTTGAAAGGTAATTAATTTAAATAAAAAAATGTTCTCATTTTATCAATAGGTTTTAAACGAAAAACAGCACGAAATGGCTGCAAAGAACGAGTACAATTTTGACCACCCCGACGCGTTCGATTTCGAATTACTAAAAATGACACTTCAGCGTCTGAAAGAGGGTCGAAAAGTCGAAGTGCCGATTTATAACTTTGTAACGCACTCCAGAGAAAATCGGACGGTAAGTTTTGATACTTCAGGCTGGCCACCCAATATCATTTTTAGCGAAATTTCTTCTAATTGTCAGACTTGCAACTTCTTCCTCGATTCCTCTTTCCTTTTTTTGAAGAATTACTCGTTTTTCCCTGTTTTTGATCAAATTGCCCATTTTTCTCATCTTTTCGCTTAGAGGCCGTACTGAA
>NC_046658.1:79756311-79760488 GCF_010883055.1 Belonocnema kinseyi | reverse complement strand
CTCCCCATCTTGAGCTGTTACGTAATTGAGTACCGGTCCCTTAAATGTGAACTGAATTAATAGAACCCAAAACAAAAATCCAACTGTTTTTTATTGAAAGTGTATTCATTGGTTGAAATTTCTACTATCATATTTTTGGTTGAGAATTCCGAATTTTTTATTGAAAATTTTTTTATTTTTTTGAAAATTTAACAATTTTGTTAAAAAATATATATATTTTGTTAAAATATTATCCTTTTGGTTAAATATTCAACTGCTTTGTTAAAATTTTGTGTAATTGGGTAAAATTCAACTGTTTTTTATTTAAAATTGGAATATGGTTTTGGTTTAAGTATCAACTGTTTTATTTTTGGTTGAAGTTTGATATTTTTTAATTAAAAAATAAAATACTTAGGTAAAAGTTGAATTGCTTTGTAAAAAATTCATTTTGTTTGTTGAAAATTCATCTCTTTTGATAGAAATTTTATCTTTTTTAGTTGAAACACCAATGATTAGATTTTTTCTAAAGAATTAATCCTTCTGGCTAAAAATTTAACTTTTTGATTGGAAGTTGAATTACTTTCTTAAAAATTCATTCATTTTGTTCGTGATTCATAATTTTAGTTAAAGATTCACCTATTCGTTGAAAAATTGATTTTCTTAATTGAAAATTCAACCTTTGTTTGAAAATTAGTGTTTTGGTAGAAAATGCATCTTTGTAGGATTCAAAATTAAGTATTTTATTAAAAAATTCAACTATTTTCATGAAAATTTAATTATTTTGTGGATTATTTTGACAGAAAGTTCAATTATTTGGTTTTAATCTAGCTATTTGGTTAAAGTTTACTTTTTAATTGTTGAAAATTTAAGTTTTCGAGTTATAGCGTTTCATATTGAATTCAGTATGGTGTCTACGTTATTACAAAAATTTTTACCCTTATTATATCCCTATTTTCATGAGAAATCAACCTATTTCCTCTTGTTTTAAAACATTTTGGGCTGTGAAGTCTGATTTGTGAAAAAAATTCTCCACTTATATTTACGTATATTTGAAGCTTGAATTGAAAGCTATGCTCTCAAATTACTAATCAGTAATTATATGAGCATTATTTTCAAAAAAAGTTTCAACCGATGAAGTTTAATTAATTTTCTTTTCATGTGAAGAAAACGATGTACGGTGCTAACGTCATTATATTCGAGGGCATCCTGACCTTTTACAACGCTGACGTATCAAAAGTAAATATCCTGAATTATTTTGTGTTTGCTGCATGATTTGTGTTTTTTAATGTGCATGCTGAAAAATCCTAACTATTCACATCTTGTTTCTAATCATATTCTTATGCTCGTTGGCCGCAGCTCAGGGTTTTTGAGGGAATTTGTTTGAATTTCAAGAATAATCAGGATAGAACTGCTACATAGTCTAGTACAGCCTATTTTCAAATCACTTTTTTAGTCACATTTTTTAGACAAAGTCACTATTGTCATTTTTTTTGAATGATAAAATCACTTTAGTCAAATTTCTCTCGATAAATTAACCCATGGGTTAGCCGTTATTGAAGTAAATTCAATACCTATTTCTGAATATTTTATTGAATTTAAACAGTATTTTATGACATACAAATGAATTTTTGTGACCTTTAATTAGTTGTACAGGAACTTTAAAATACTTCTAAAGATTTGAATATTTTACGGAACTTGAAAAGATTCCAAGGATTAAATTTTTTTTCACGATAATTTGAAAGGTCTTTCAAAATTTTTTTAGATTTTAGGGTACAGTAGAACGTCGATTATCCGAGGTAATGTGGGGAGAGGATACCCCGGATAAGCGAAAACTCGGATAATGCGGAAGAAGTACAAAATTCGGAACAGTTATCTATTTTTGATATATTTTACGTAGAAAAATAAATATAAACTAACGTGGCTCAAGGAAGTCGGTGGTAGAGCACTGTTTCAATCAGTGCAATCGTTTTTTAGCTGCAATACTGCCTCGGATAACGCGGAGCCTCGGATAATCGAAGGCCGGAAAATCGAGGTTTTACTGTATTAAAAAAAATGTAAAGGAATCTTGAAGAGCTTTAGAAAGCTTCAAAGAATTTCGAAAGATTGTATCGTATTAGAAATATTTTAGGACATTTTAAAAGTTTTCAAGGAATTTTAAATATTTTTAAATAATGTGAAGTTATTTCAAAGGATGTTAAGGACTTTAGGGTATTTTATAAACATCCAGGGATTTAAATTATAAAATATTTTATTACATTTTCAAGATATCAACAAGTTTTAAAGAAATTTCCATGGATTTGAATGATTTTAAGAAATTAAAAGTAATTATGGGGGTTTAAAGAATTTCCTAGAATTTGGGAAGGTAACGAACGATTTAATAGGAAGTATAAGGTTTGAGGAGATTTAAAATGACTCCAATGGATTTTATGAGAACTTCGAGGATGTCAAAGATTTTAAGGGATTTTTAAAATCTTTCAAAGTATTATAATATATTTTTCAAGATTTCAGAAAATATCAGATTTCATGTAATTTCCCAGGACTTATAATATTAATGAATTTTAAAGATTTTATTCACAAAAATTCAGGGATTCAGTAGGATTTGAAATACTTAAAAATATCTCAAGGAATTATCAAAGATTTTAATTTTTTTACATATTTTAGGATATTTTAAAAGATGCCAAGGACTTTTTAAATGATTTCAATAATTTGGCAGTATTTGAAAGATTTGAGGGTATTCTTAAAGTTATCAAGGTTTTTTAAAGAGCTTAAAAAAGTTTCAAGGGATTTAAAAGGATTTAAAATAATTTAGGATAGTTTTAAATATTCCAAGCGATTTTTAAAAGCTTTACAAAATTGCAAGTGATATAAAAATATTTTAAAGAATTTCAAATATTTTAGAATATATTTGTAGATTAAAAAAAATTAATTTCAGTAATTAGACCAGATTTAGAAGAATTAGAAAGATTTCAAGGTATTGTTTTTTAATTTCAACAAAATGTTAAGAGCTTTAAAAAGTTTCAAAAGATTTTTTAGTTTTTTTAAATATCTTAGGGTATCTTAATAGATTTTAATAAATTGAAGTCATTTCCGAAGGTTTTGAAAATATTTCAGGGTATTTTTAAAAATAACAAAGAATTTTCAAGTGCTTTGCAAAGCTTTAAGGGATTCCAAAGGATTTGAAATTCTTTGGGGTGTTTTAAAAGATTTTAAACAAGTTTTGATTGATTTTAATAATTAGAAAGGATTTCAAAGGATTAGAAATATTTTAGGGTATTTTGAAAGAGTTCGAAGCAATTTCAAGAGGTTTAAAAAATTGAAAGATATTTCCAAGGATTTAAATGATTTTAATGGGTTTTACCAGCACTCAACGTATTTATTATTTTTCCAGAATATTTTAATAGATATTTCAATTTTTTTTTTAATTTTCTTAAATTTTTTGAATTTACTCAATTCCAATAAATTACTCGAACTTTTTATTAGTCTTATAAACTCATATTGAATTTTTACGCATTTCATCACATTCTTTTGCATTCCCTTAAACTTGTTTAAATTCACAAAAATTTTACTGAAATCATTTTAATTTAAGAATTCATTTCCAATTTGTTTGATTCTTTTGAATTTAACTTGGGGGGGGGGGGGTGCTTGCACTTTCAAAAAATCGATTTTTTTCTCTTGTCTTATTGTTAAGTATTTCAAGAATATACTCCCAAAATTTTAAGTCGATCTACAGTCGACTACAGTTTGGTACAAATTTTCTACATATAAAATACCTCCCCCCAACGTTTAGTTAAAGTTTTTTTTTTACATTAAGGGTGTTTTCCACCCCCGAATTGCTGGAATTTTTTGTGGAAAATAGCAGATTACACTTTAGATGAACACCAAAAATTTTTAAATGAAAAAAAAAAATAATCAGAGAACGTGGGGGGAGGATTTGATGATACTTTGACTAAATTTAAATGGTTTTTGATTTCTGATAATTTCCGTCCGAGATACAGTGAACACCGCAAATTGTTTTTTTTTTTTTCAAGACGTTCTCGGACAATCTCTGTCACCGGCTTGTTTTCAAATATTGTCAAATGAAAAAATGACAGAATATTGCCAAAAGTATACTTAATAATGTACAAAAAGATTAAATACATTTGCTCAATCCATACTCTTAAAAAAAATTCACAAAAAGAGTTTTTACGCTGAAACCTTT
>NC_046658.1:79743182-79756297 GCF_010883055.1 Belonocnema kinseyi | reverse complement strand
CCCCCCCCCCCCCCGATTAAATTGTTTTTTAAGTCTTATGAATCAAATTGTTTTAAGTTCAGAAGAATATTTCAGTCACATTATTAATGCACATTAGCTACTTTTAGCTGCTTTTTATGTCAAAAATTAGTCACTTTGAAAAATTTTTAAAGTAAATTTGTCCTCACAGATCTTCGAATAATAAATAAAAAAGCTATACAATTTAATTTAACATTATTTTTTTCCATTCATGAAAGATTCTATATAAACATTTTACAAGTCAGATAATTTTGAAACTGGAGTTTTGCGGCTACCCAGCTTATGTGAATTAACTCTAGCTGTGGTTGTAATACTTATCATTATTGCAATTAACTCGATGACTACAATTAGGAAAAGTATGTCATGAAAAGATGGAAATGTACTGAGCAAATCAGATTCGGATTTCGGCATATCAGGATTGATTGATTCAACTACTGGGCTCTTAGCGTCCTCTTTGTTTCCCTTATTATTGTTTGTTCTGCTTTACGTACATCCACACCCATTTCCGTTTCCAGTGTGATGAATTAAGGAAAGTAGATAGCATAATTTCTCTGAGGAAGTAACAACCTCTTACAACTGTGTTTCTTCACAATATGAAGATGTGTGACATGAAGGTCTTCGTTGATACGGATGCGGACGTAAGACTTGCTCGAAGACTTCGGAGGGACATAACGCAGAGAGGGAGGGACCTGGAGGGAGTTTTGAAGCAGTACAGTACGATGGTCAAGCCTTCCTTTTACTATTATATCGCTCCTCTCATGGTCCACGCTGACATTATCGTACCACGTGGAGGAGAGAACGAGGTGGCAATAGAACTCATCGTGCAACATGTTCATACTCAACTTCAGCTGGTTAGATTTTCTTTCGTTTCAGATTTTCATTACTCCTTATTTTTCATTATTGTGCCAGTATACGCCAGAAATATCGGGATTTGCAAGTGGTCGTTCGATTTCAGTGAAACTTGGTGGAATTATTGGGAATGGTGGTCTATCAGCTCGCCACCTGGTGCCAATAACTCGAAATAGAAAGAGTAGGCACAATTTTAAAGATATATTTTAATTTTTGTATAAAATTGTTTTTACGATTGTTTTGTGAAGTATAAAACAATGATTGAGTACTACAAACAAAACTTCATTAAAAACAAGTAGTTTTCGATAGAACTTCAATCTTAGACAGTGAAAAATCACATTTTTTTCAAATATGTTTGAAAAAAAAATATTTTACTATTTCCTGTGAGTTTCCATGTATTGTAAGCTTAAATAAACTTTAATTAATGTATGTAGCGACAAATTTTATCCAGATTATGCAAAGAATTCGAATAATAGACGATTGGAATTTAAATACGAATTCTAGTCCAACTTTTGGATCAGATTTTTACATAGTAAATATTTCATGTATAAACTAGTAAAAATTTACTTTTAGTTGATTTTTGCTTCAAAACAAGTCCATTTAAGTTTATAATCTTTTGAAAATCACAATAAATATTACAATCATTGTTTTTTTGTTATAAAAATATTTCTGTCAAAAATTGTGTTTTTCACTGCATAATATGTAAATTCCATGTAGAAATCTTTCATTCCGTTATAGACTTACTTTTATTATCCAATAAATGCTTTAAAGTTCACAAAAAAAACGTTAAAACACTGTTATGCACAAATTAAAATACATCTTTAAAATCATGCCTATTCTTTGTAGTTCGGATTTTGTTCACCAGATGGCGTATCGCATTTTAACCACTCCCAATAGTGTCACAGTGGGAATGGTAGTTGACCATGTCGCCATCTAGTTGTAAAAATAAAAACTAAAAAGAATAGGTAGAATTTTAAAGATGCATTTTGATTTTTGCGCACAAGTATTTTAACGATTGAGTTTTGATGTTATGTTGTCGATGGAATGACGGGGTTTGATCTACTGACTGAGGGGAACTAGATTCATTTTTTTTTACTGGTTCGATTCCCAGCGGGGCTAAAGAGAAGTTTTTTTCTTAGCTAAAAACTATAAACATTCTGGTTTAGACTAGTATATCAAAATGCGCCATTCTGTCGAGAAAAACTTGTTTTTAAGATTGTTTTTCGGAATTCAAAACAATTATTGAGTAGTAAAAATAAGTCTTTATCGAAAGAAAAATTTATTAGATGGAATTTCTATCATATAAAGTGAAAGAACAAATTTCTTGTCCAAGATGTTTTCCTCAAGAACACAAATATTTCACTATGCCATGTAAGTTTCCCTACCTTCTTATATTATTTTAATTGAACTAAAAATGATTACATTTTTAACAATGTTACGTAATATTTTGCGAACCCTTCCTTCCCCCTGAAGAAATGTCTTCTTCATTAATTTGTTTATAACATAACTAATTTTTCCTTGTTCTAATTCACTGAAATTGATTTTTAATTGGTTATTACATTCATTTATGACCGGGTTTAATGAATTTGAAAGTCTGAAATAAATGGAATCACTAAAATTTTAGAGAAAAAAGTTAAAAATTGTTGTTATTAAATAACAAATGTTGTCTTAGTTGGAGCGAAATATCTTCTGTTACTCATTATACCAGAAAAGCCTAGGGCTCTTTCTAAAAAAAACATCAAAATCAGTCCAATATTCATAAAAAAATTGAATTCAACATTTTTTTTTACCTTTTTTGATTCAAAATTTAATAAAAATTGAAATGTCATATTAAATCGTATACTTTTACCTACAATACGTTGAAGTTTCATTAAAATTGTTGCACAATTTTAGAAAAATCGATAATCTAGAAACAATTAGTTTAGCCAAAATTTCTAAAGACGTAACTCCTGCAATTAAAAAAATTCCAAATATAAAATCGAACGACCACTTGCAGATGCTGAAATTTCTCTGACGTATACGGTTCTTATGGCTTTCAGTAATTAAAAATTGGGTTTCTAGAGAGGATTTAAACTTAGGGAGAAGCTGGCTAACTCCTGCCTCGGACAACCCATGCCATCTTCCCTTTATATGCTGCCAGATACGCCACAAAGTAAAGGGCTTCACACTTTTATAAGAAACAAATTTACGCACCGCGACGAGTTTATTTTTTACTCCAAGAGACTTATACGACTAGTCATTGAGTATGCGTTGTCACTTCTACCATTTCAGGTAATTTTATTATATTATTTATCAAAACATTTTTTCTGTGACTTATAATGCGTCAGCGAGGAGATGGATTTAAATAGATTGCATTTTTTTGTAAGATTACTGTGTTCTGATAAAAAAAAAACTGGCCGAAACTATGAGTTTCTGTTCGGGCCTGCAAATCCCTAAAAATGAATGTATTGTGTTGAAATTTGGGGAAAATGGGTTTTTAATATATAAGGGCTCGCCTGTTTGCCCAATTGATTTTTTATTCTCTTTAAATAGTGCAATGTTATTAATTTTAAACTTGAAATGTAACTGACAACAAGGCTTTAGTGCCCCGATTTAAATGCAGTTAATAAAACGGCATTATTAAAACAATGTTAAAACCTAAGTGGACCAGACATAAGACCCTTATATATTTTGAAACATTTTCCAAAATTTCATCACAATATATTAATTTTTCGAATTATAAAGCAGCTGAATTTAATAACATGTAATAGGTCACGTGGTAGATTGTCACATTCCTTCAAAGCAGATCCTGATCTATCGCTATTATAATTTACACTTATTTTAACAATGCAACTATTTTGCCACTATTTTGAAAAAAAATTACACTAATACTATTATTTTTTCAATTTTTTTGCTAATGCCACTATTTTCCACTTTGCCTTTAAAAATATATTCAAATTTCTTCACTGATTCGCTAAAATGACATTTCCGTCGTCTCAAAAATTGAAATTCAAAAGATTTTAAAGTTTTTGAATTTTTTAAGAAATTTTAAGAGATTACAAATTTTAAGATAATTCACGGAATTTCATGGGATTTTGCTAGATCTATGCGATTTTGCAGGATCTCCAAGGAACTTAAATTTTTTTAAAGTTTCAATGGATTTCAAAGGGTTTAAATTATCTTACAGTATTTTGAAAGATTCAAAGAAATTTATAAAATTTCGAGGAATTTTAAAAGGGTGTCAAAATCTTTCAAAGATTCAAAGGGGTTCAAGGAAGCTTTAAGGAATTTCTCGAGAACTTTAGGGAGTATATGAAATTGATTGAACTTTAAGGAACTTCCATAGATTTCAATAGATTTCTACATATTTCATTACGTCTTTCGTTTCAAGGGATTTCAAAGCTTGCAGTCTATTTTAAAAGATTTAAAGTAATTTTTTTTAGGAAGTTTGAAAGGTATTGTTGTTTCAAATATTCCAAGGAATTTTGCGAGATTAACAATTTTTAAAGGCTTTCAAAGAAATTCGCAGAGTAACAGAAGATTTCAAAGAATTTTTAAAAGGTGTTCAGTCCAGTATATCAATGATATTTAAAAGATTTCAAGGAATCCTAAAAAATGTCTCGAGAACTGTAGGGAATAAATGAAATTACATAAAATATCAATGACTTTAAGGGATTTCAAAGCGTTTTAATATATTTTGTGGGTTTTTATAGGGGTGTCAACATATTTCTAGGGATTTTACCAATTTTAAAGGATTTTAAAGAGTGTAGTTTATTTTAAAAGTTTCCAAGAAGTTTCATGAGATTTCAAAGAATTCCATAGGATTATGGAAAATTTCATGAGAGTAAAAAATTGCCAAGTAATTTCGACTGATTTCCTAAGATTTCAGAAGATTTAAAAAAGTAAAAAAATGTTAAGGAATTTTCCAATATTTGAGGGATTCGTAGGATTTTTAAAGAAGTTAAGATATTCCATACATTTTAAATAATTTTCTGTGTATTTAAAAACTTAGGGTATTTTGAAAGATTTCGAGGAATAAAAAAATATATCAAAGATTTTAATTGTTTTCAAGGGACTTTATAAGATTTTGTGAGATTTTACGGAATTTCAAAGATATCATCATTGTTGAAGAAACGTTGGAAATATTATTGGGAATGGTGGTCTACCATTTCGCCACATGGCGCCGAAAAATGGAACTAGAAAGAGTAGGTACAATTTTAAACATGTATTTTAATTTTTGCATAAAAGCGGTTTTACGATTGTTTTGAGAAGTATAAAACAATTATTGAATACCAAAAACCAATATTCATAAAAAAATAGTTTTAGACAGAATTTCCATCTTCTACAGTGAAAAAAGCCCATTTTTGTGAAATGAGTTTTTAAAAATATACAATTAATTCATTATTTCAGGTGAGTTTCAATGCATTTTAAGCTTAAATAAACTTTATAATAATGCATGTAGCAACCAATTTTATCCATATTATGTCAAGAATACGAATAATAGACGACTGGAATTTAAATACGAATTATAACCTAACTTTCAGATCATATTTTTAAATAGCAAATATTTCATGTATAAATTAATAAAAATTTACTTTGATTTGTTTTTTGCTTCAAAATCCTTTTAAGTCCATTTAAGTTTATAATCTTTTGAAAATCACAATAAAGAGAACAATAATTTTTTCGTTAGAAAAATATTTCTTTCAAAAGGTGTGCTTTTTCATTGTATAGTAATTAGATTCCATCTAAAATACTTTGTTTCTGATAAAGACTTATTTTTATTAACCAATAAGTACTTTAAACTTCACAACAAAATTGTTAAAATACTTTTATGCACAAATTAAAATGCATCTTTATGTGTCTATTCTTTCTAGTTCGAATTTTTTTCACCAGGTGGCGTATCGCGGTTTAATGTCAATGATATATATATATATCAGAGATTTCAAGAAATTTGAAGGTATACGGGATTTAACCAAATGTAAGTCATTCATATGAATCCTAAATAAATTCTATTATTTCAAGGCAAAGTGTGTTTTTTTCTATATCGGTTTATTCAGAAGTTTGGATAAAAATTCCAAATTTGCTAGAAATAAATACGAAGCATCTGGGAAATTTTTTGGAAAAACGGTTTAAAAATCGTGTTTGATTAGACTGACTTGCTCCGTTGCATTTTAAAGCAAAATGTCCAACAGCAAAATTAGACTATAGGCAAAATTTGCAAAAAGTTAAAAAAAAAAGAACATTTTATCTCTGAATCTGTTAATTCTACGAAAAAATATTTGAGATGTTAATATTCAAGTAGACGCAATTTCGAGTGATACTAAAAAAAAAATGTTATGGCCCACTAAAGTCGACCACTTTAAAACATTTTTATTATTTTCTTTTTCCTTGTAATTTAGTCCTCTATTATTTATTTAAAAAGAAGCTTGTTTGGTTAAAAATAGAACAAATTAGTTTTTTTTATAAGTCATAACTATGAAGTCTAGAATCTTTTTTATGTGATTCACGTATAACTTATTACCTTTTGGAAAATTACTTCTACTTTAATTAATATCTAGAACAATTTTTCATAACATTAACAGATTCTAAAGTACAGACACACACTTAAAAATCCGATTTTCAGCTTTTTTTGTTGAAAAAATCAGGTTTCTTTGAAGAATCATAACTTACCTGTTGGAGAACGAAGGTTCTTTTTTTCTTATTTTTTTCAGAATTGTATCTAGTTTAAATTTGCTTTTAAAAATGTTCTTCCTAATGGTATGTGTCAATCGACTCAAACGTGATTTTTATAACATTTTTCTAAAATATTTCCGGGATTCTATTAATTCAGTTTGCATTCAAGTGAAAAAACGAGAAAAGAAGAAGAATAGAGAATATTCTGTGAAGTCTGCGATAAGTAAATAGTAATTTTGATTATTTATGGACTAAAGAATAACATTTAAAATAAATATTGAAGTACATTTTTAATATTTTTAAAACATAAGGTTAGAAAACTGGAACTTTTGCTTAACAATAAAGTTAATAATCGATTGCACACTTTTTGATTTCAGGCGAATTTCATTAAATTCGTGCTACACATAAGTTTAATACTTGAAAATTTTAGGACATTATTTTGACACTATTTAACAAAATTTTGTAACACTATATTTTTTATTTCTGAAGTAAGTCGGAGGCCCGAAAGAGTGAAATTTGTTTTTCCTTACAGGAAATTACAGTAGAAACACCACAAGGTGTACCTTATCTAGGCAAGCGAGCTGCAACTGATAAAATATGTGGTGTTTCTATTTTGCGGGCTGGAGAAACGATGGAGCAAGCAGTGAGGGATGTGTGCAAGGATATACGAATTGGAAAAATACTTATACAAACCAATCTACTCACAGGAGAACCAGAAGTAAGAAAAAGTTTCATAGTCAGTCCCCTATCCCCCCTTTTTCTGAAAATCTCCTGTAATCTCTATATTTGAGAATTTTGTCCATTTTTTCCCCTTTTTCTTTTCTTTTTTCTTTTTTTTTTGAAACAGCGATTAATTTTTCAACAAGTATAGGAAACTCGCAGCCACTAATAAAGCAATTACAGGCCTCACAGACCGGTCCCCATATCCCCTATTGTGCCCTATATTCAATTAAGGTCCCTAAAGTGCCCTATTTTCAAGATTTGCTCTCTATGGGTACCCTATTTAAGTAACGCACTTTCAAAAAAAGCAAAAATCGTAGAATTTCTGTGAGAAGTAAATGTAAAAAATAATAAGGGCTGCCACACATTCATTATTACTCACTTTTTCAAATGAAGAGATCATATTAGTAATTTTTCATTTAGTAAATTAATTCGTGGATTAATCACTATTCATTTCAGTTCTATAAATATTTTTGAATTATCTTGAATTCTTTGAAATATTTCAGGGCATTTATAAAGACTCCGAAAATTTTTATACATTTCAATAATTTGAAGGAATTTTGAATGGTTCCAAGGAATTTTTTAAAATTAATTTCATTAATTTGAAGTGATTAGACAGCTTTTGAAATATTTTAGGATAAAGCATTTTTTTTAGAGTTTCTGAAGATATGAAACGATTTTACAGGACGTATGAGGTTTTAAAATATTTAGAAAGATTTCTCGTTATTTTATAAGACTTCCGAGGATTTCCATGATTTTAAAGGATCTTGAAACTCTCAATGTGTTTTAATACATTTTCCTTGATTTCAGAAAATATCACCATAGAATTTCACGGGATTTTCTATTATTTTAGAGTAGATTATAAAGAATTTATTTATGAGAAGTGAGGTGTTTTGTATAGTCTTGAAGATTTGTAATTCACCCTGAATTGATCCTGAGGATCACTTGATAAAATGATAAAAGGGTTTGAAATATTTTAACATTTTTTGTTTTTAATTTGTTGGCATTTTCCAGAGCTTTAAAAAGTTTCAAAAAAAAAAATTGAAGCATTTTAAATAATTTAGTTTATTTCAAAAGATTACAAAGAAATTTCTTATTGGTTTAAGTAATTTAGTGGAATTTAAAAGGATTTGAAATACTTGAGGATATTTTTAAAGATTCTCAGGCATTTTTAACGGGTTTAAAAAGTTTGAAGAGATTTCAAAAGATATCAAAGTATTCGAAATATTTTAGGGAATTCAATTTTTTCTTAACAATTTCAAGAGATTTCTAAGGGTTTTAATAATTTTTATGAATTTTAATATTTTAATGGATTTTCAAGAATGTTTCACAAGACTTTAAATTTTGTAGGGTTTCGAAGATTTGAAGAGATTTTAAAATATTTTTTTCAATTCATTTCGAATTCGCCCAAAGTTCTTATTTATTTATCGTAAAACCTTTTAAATTCTTTTGAATTCTTCTATATTCACTCAATACTATACAATTGAATTAATTTTTCCATATTTTCAATTGTTTTTAATTCACTTGATTGCTTTTTAAATTCAGCTTGCTTTTTCAATTAATTTTATTCCGTTCTTCATATTTCTCTCAAATTTCTTTGATTTTACTCAAATTTTATTGTACTCAATGGAATTTTTGGATTTTTAATATTTTTTCCAGTTCATTTGAATTCTTTTGAATTTAATTTTAATTGTCTTGTAGTCATTAGTCACTTCTTGTTCTAGAAATTATTAGGAATTCTTTTAAATTCTTTGGAATTATCTTCAATTTTTAATCTACTTAAATCCTTATAAATTCACTCAATTCTACTTAATTTAGGGAATTTAAAAAATTTAAGTTTATATTTAACTGATCCCTAATTTTATTAACCTCATCTTGAATTCTTAGTCATTTCATCAATTTTTTTGAATTCCTTTGCATTTTTGCAAGCTTATTTTGAAGTTACTGAATTCAATGAAGTTTTTTCAAATCTTCAAATTCTTTTAAATTCATTTGATTTTCTTATATCACCTTGGATTCCTCTAAATTCATTCTAGTTTTACGGAAATCAAAGTTTTATTGTTGTTGATTTTTAAAATTTTTTCAATTAAATTGAATTGTTTTGAATGTAACTTGAATGGTTTTAAAATCTTCTGAATTTATCCTGAGTTTGTTACCCGTTGAGCGCGAAAAAAGTACCCTATGAACGTGACAAAAATACCCTTTGGTCTCTATATTTTATCCCACAGGCATAGGGACTGTGAGGCCTGGAATTATGATTAGCTTAGAAAAACTATGATAAAAAAAAAGATAAAAACAAGTTGCCAGCGATTTGTGCAAAGCAAATAGGAAAAATAAAAACTATCATTAATTATGGTTTTTAAAACATTCTTTCTGTAATGTAATCCCTGTGATAGTTATAATAAGTAAAGTTTAAAATTATTTTTTGTTGAAGAAATATCTCCTTCCCTCCGCAGGGAATAGAACCACAGAACTTTCGATTTCTGGTCGCGCGCTTTTCCCTTGAGCTGCTAGACAGATCGAAAGAAGAATTTTTATTCAGAAATAAGCATTATTTTTCCAGGTGTTACAAGTCAATGTTTTCAAGGAATCTGTATCATCACCAGAGAATAACATAAATTCTTAACGTCTTTTTAGACTAAAATGAGCTATGATTTAAAATTTTCCGGAAAAAATATCTGCTCTTTCGCTCTGCTGGGAATCGAGTTCTATGGTTCGATTCCCAGAGGAGCAAAGGAGAAGATCTTGTTTTTTTTTTAGAAAAAGTTAAATAAAATTCTTTTAAATTTATAGCTTCATCTAGTCTGAAAAGACGTTAAGAATTTTTGTTTTTTCTCTGATGATAATACAGATTCCTTTTATAATAATTATTAACAATATATAAATTATCTAGCGACTTAATTTTTTCGAATCTCAGGCATGTCTAGAACATTTGTTTTGTCTTTAGTTATACTATCTGCGATTACCGAAAGACATAAAGGACTACAAGGTGATTCTGATGGATGCGACAGTGGCGACTGGGGCCGCGGCGATGATGGCCATCAGAGTTCTTCTCGATCATGACGTTGGAGAAGACAATATCCTACTCGTATCCCTCCTGATGGCAGAATCGGGCGTGCATTCAATTGCCTACGCCTTCCCACAAGTGAAGATCGTCACCTCAGCTGTTGATCCCGAGATCAATGAGAGGTTCTACGTCCTCCCAGGAATCGGTAATTTCGGGGACAGATACTTCGGAACCGAACCTTCGCTCATCGATGATTAACGTAGTTTGAGCTGGTGTGCAATTGGGACTGAACTTAAATTGATTATAGGTAGATCATATTTGCATTCCTGGACTCTGTCCGCCAAAACAAGGAGTGCCCTGTTTTCTTGTACTTATTTCTATGATAAAGTTAGCGATTTTAATAAAATTTATCAATTTACAAAGCTGTTGTCCCGATTCCAAAACCGGCAGCTCCCGAACTTGAAGATTCGCCGATAGCATCGTTTGGTCGCAAGGGTCGATAACCTCTGGCACTGGCGCGAAATGATCGACGCAAGCTGTCTAGATTGGAGGGTCCCGGGTTATTACTTGTTGATGGTTGACCCAGTAAGTATGTTATTAGTCTGTCGAGGGCGGCCAGGTCTTCCGTTGTGCTAGCCTGCATCGGATTTTGAGAACCTTCCGTGGGACGAGGAATTCCTACCTCCTGACCAAGTACTTTTCCCTTTGGATCCACTTCTCCTACGGCGTTTCGCAATCCGATTCTGGGAGATATCTAGCAAAACAATGATATGGTACAATCGATTGCTATGATTTTAATTTCGACGGTTGTTATAACTTACATCTTCTGGTCCATGCTGGCCATAACTGGCTCGTTGAACTTTGCGGAAGGTGTCGTCGTCGATTGCTTCGAGAACTGCTTCATTGAGTGTTTGTTCCAAGGCTCGCTTCTTTGTCTTGCTCAGTGCATCGTAAAAGCTGCAGAACAATTTAAAAGCCATTTCTTTATTTACAGAAGTGAACTAGGAAAGTAGTTTTTCGCAATTTTTAAAAAGAGCTTAAAGGATTTCCAGGGAAATGTTTCAAATGTTTTATAAGAAATTTTAACAGATTTTATAAATTTCAAGTCAGTTCAGGGAATTTCATAAGAAGGAATTAAGGGATTTGATAATATTTCAAAGATTCAAGGAGTTTTAAGAGGTTCAAAGAAATGTATGTGATCGCAAAGAATTGCCTAAACTTCATAAGGATTTTGAAGGATATCGTAGGATGTAAAAGGCTTTATAGCATTTTTAATCGTTCAACGGAACTTGAGAGAATTTGAAATATTTTAAAGAATTTGTATTGGATTTCAAGTGATTTTGAAGGAATTTCAATAAATATAAGAGGGTGGCAGCTGGACCATTGTAGATTTTTATTTTTAAGCGTACATTTTGAATTTAAAGAATTTTAAAATGCGGTCTTGGAAAACTTAAGAAATTGAGAATTAAAAGCGTTTGAAATAAAAAATTTTCGATAAAATATTTTTCACTTGATCAACTATAAATAGAAATTAATTTATTATTTTAAAAATTAAACTTTACTTGAAGTATCATAAAGTGAACAATAATTGATTCCTTAGTCGTAAAAAAATGTAAATAATTTGAAACTGAATTGTTTGCAATAGAAAGGCTTGAATCTTAAACATTTCAAAGAGCTTTTAAACTTTCAACATTACGATTTTAATTGTTCTATTTAAAAGTAAATTAATTTTTAAGTGAAGTTGTTGAGTTTTTATGTATAAATGAGGATTGACTACTTATTATTTGTAGTGCAATTCGAATATTTGTTATAGATATTTAGTGGTTTTGAAATGATCCAAGATTAATTTAAAAATTGAAATGATTTCAAATAATTTAAGCGAAGTGTGTGTTCCAACAAAATTCGGCAGATAGCCATGGCATAATTTAAAAAAAGAATGTAGATTTTTTTAGATTTTGACTACAAAATTTATAAGCTTTTAAAGAATTGTGAAAGGTTTCAAAAGAATAATAACATTTTCTTAAGATTGGTAGGAAAATTGAAAATGTTTTTTTATTTTAAAAAATTTGAAACAACATGTAGATTTTTCAAGACTTTGACATAAAATTTTGAAGCTTTTTAAGGATACCTACAATATTTAAAATTAAAATAAATCCACTTCTAATGCAAAAATTGGTCAGTTATAAAAATTCAATCGTACAAGTTTTAATGTTTCTAGCTTAAAACCGGTTTAAATACTATAATTGATTTTTTTTTAAATTGAATCATTATGTTTTTCAATTCACTGATTGCTTTTTTAATTTAGAGCATTGAAAATGATGAAATGGATTTATATTTTTTGGACAGAATCTGAATCTTTGAATTCTACAATTTATAAAAGTTAAAAATTCTAAAATTTTCAAATTTTATCAAATGAAAAGTATTAGTACTTCCTTTGCATTTATAGGTGTAAGTTATTGAGCATTTGAATACAAATTTTGTAAATTAAACTACTTTTAAACTTCAATTTTAAAAGTTCTATTTTCAGCGCTTTAATTTTCAGTTCATGTTTCATTAGTTCAAATGGAAAAATATACCAGGGATTTTTCTCTTCGATTAAAACGGCGACCCTGTCGCCGTTGTCTAAACATTACATGATGTTCTTATTTATTTCAAAGAATTTGATCAAAATTAAGGGCATTTCTAGGATTTTATAGATTTGAAGAGATTTTCTAAATAAACTTGACGTGATTTCATAGGATTTATAAGATAGGATATTTTAAAAAATTCCAATGGATGGCAGACGATTTTCAAGATTTCCAAATATTTAAAATGATTTTTATGTAAATTCAATGATACAGGCCTAAAATAAACACACAAGAGGGGATGT
>NC_046658.1:79733708-79743082 GCF_010883055.1 Belonocnema kinseyi | reverse complement strand
GATCAATCTGAAAAATCTCTATCCCATCCACACACTACTCCTTTCCCCTGCCGAGTGAGTCACGCTTACCCCGAAAGGGAAATGGCTTAATGGTGTAATAAATTTTTTTAAAGAATTCGAAGGGATCATATAAGATTTATGAGGATTTTCGTATTTTAAGATTTTTGAAGTAAGTTTTAAGGAACTTTTATAGAAGTCAAATATATGATATATTGTTTCTATAAATTGCAAAGAATTTCACAAGAATTAAAGAATTTCTTACGATTTCAAAGATTTGGAGAGGTTTTGAAGTATTCAAGGGGATTGCGAAAATTCCATTTCGTTTTCATGAATTTTCTTGAATTTCAGAACATTCAGAAGGATTTTATAAGATTCATAAGATTTAAAAATATTAAAAATAATAAAAGGGATTTCAGAGGATTCCTAATGTTTTTAAATATTTCAAAGAATTTTTAAGGAACTCCAAGGAATTTTATAAGATTTTCGTGAATTTCAGTAATTTTAGGGAATTTCAAATGTTATGAATAGATGTCAAATATTTCTGAATATCTTAAGTTATTAAGGACTTTCAAAGTATTACAAAATTTGAAATGATTTTCAAGTATTTAAAGTGATTTTATAGGATTTTAAAAATTCCAGTTGGTTTTGAAGATATTTTTCTGAATTTTGAAGGATTTGGAAGCAAGATTTTAAGAAGCCCTCAAGATGCTTCAATAAAATTTCGAGGATTTCAGGAATATCAAATTTCATGGAAATTTAGGTGGTTTTTAGGGGATTTTATTTGGGCGATGTCCATTTATTCGTTGCCTATCTGGTTGCTCTACCCCTAATAATTAATAAAAAGGGATATATAATTTTATTTTTTAAATTATTAGCAATTTAGAAATAGTAAATTTGAAATCGAAGTTCTTCTTTTTTAATTAGAAAAAGTGCTGTATGTAATGTTACTTACGTTAAATTTCATGATATAAGTTTATATTTTTATAGTGGCAGCCATAGTAATTCATTGCTTTTTGAACAGACGCACTGTTTGAAATTTCTGTTTCGTAAAATGAACTTCTAAAAATTGAAGAAAAAACTTACAAGAGAACGTCAAAAATTAAACTAATCTGAATTTTATTTTAAACTGAATAGAATTTGTACCGTTATAATTTCAAATTGTTTATTTTTTAATACTTCACTTAGAGTTATCATTCATTCTTGAAATTTTCCAATTTTAAATTACTAATTTTTTAAAAAATTTTATCTAAAAATCGAGCAACTTTAATATAATACATTGAAAATTAAAAAAAAATAGAAAAAAGATTGCTATGTAGGATTCCAATTTTTGAAATTCCACACTTTTCTTTCAATTTGTTGGGACATAGTTATAAAATCTCAATTTTAAGGCTTGCATTTTTAGAAATTGTTGTCTTAATTTTTTTTAGTAATTATTTTCTCGTATTTTTAGAAATTATTGTCTAATTTTTTCATTGTCTTGAATTTATTGCTGCTACATTTAATTCCAAATTTCTAATAGTCGATGATTTCAGAAAAATTTTAAAACTGGACAATTTTGTACGTTTAAAATTAAACAATTTAGAATTTTGAAGTCTAAAATCATTAAAGGACCCCGCACCAAATGTACAGTAAATGGCTGTTTATGAAAAATTCTAAAAAAAAATTTGTATTTTAATTTAATTTATTTAAATTTAATTCGAAAAAAGCGACAAAAATGGAAAGTTTTTCGAAAAATACTTGTCAGTGTTTCAATTTTTACATGTATTTTAATAGAAAAATGCACATTTTAGTGAAATGTTTATTTTTTCTCAAAAACTCTTGGTTAAATTCCGCTAAAAGTTTTTCATTTTGTCGATCAGACTTACCAAAATAAAATGTTCATAACCACGAACTAGAAAGATGAATGATTTTTTGTGTATACATTTTTGGGGTAATTAAAATCACTAGAGATTTTTCATCCAACTGCTATGGTTTGAAATCACTTTTAAATAAGTAGATGAAGCGTGCATAGCAAGAACATGTCTTAAAATTAATTTAAAGGGACGTTTGAACATCCCTTAAACATTGCAACTAGGAAAATGATATTCCTTAATAAACAAAAATACAAGGGATGTTCTGATTAAAATATCTTTACTTACACTTTCATCATATTGCTGCCTTTGCGAACAAGAATTTTATGAATATTTGAATTTCCCGTGTAAAAATATTATTGTAACTAAATGGTACTGGTTGGAACAAGTGAGAGCAGTTTTTCACTTGTTGGTGCAAGCTCGTGCATATTTGAACCGGTTATTATTTATTTATTTATGTTCTTATACATTATGAGTTTTTATATTTCAATTATTTCTACCATTATTATCGTTTAAGTGTAAGTGCACTGGACTTACATTCTTTGTCATAATGGCTTCGTATTTGAAAATGTACGGAATGAGTAATCTTGGGTGGTTATGTATCATTGTTTATTCTCATAATTTATGTCAAGATTAGGGGAACAAACAACCCAAGATAACTTGCACCGTACTTTTCCAAACACGTAAAAATGATTACAAAAATGTAAGTCAAGTACACTTATATACTCAAACTATAATAATGGTAGTAATAATTAAAATATATAAAATATATAAAATATATAATGCTCGGACTTCACCTCAGAGGTCCGGGCTTTGATCCCTGAACCGGTACCTCTGGACATTTTTCTATGTACATTTACCGAGGTTCTGGTGGTTCGGAACCCACCTTAAGCTGTAGGTCCCCCCATCGTTTATTTGACTGCAACCCAGTCCGTCAATGATTGGTTAAAAACCAGGCTTTGTCCAATATGTCGGGGCAGACTGCTCTCATCCGATCACTTGATTGCATTATAAAAATGCGTCTGTGATTGGTGATATATACCGGGACAGCCCCGTGTTAAATAATCAAAATAAAATCCAATCCTAACCAAAAATGCCTTGGACATGTTGGGTAGTAACCATCTTAAGCCTGTGACAAAAAATAATTGTTTAAACAATTAATTTTTTAATAATAATTACCTGTTTCAAATATGCACAAGCTTGCACCAACTATCACAAAACTGTTCTAACTCGTTCAAATCTGCACCATTTAGTCGCAAGAATATTTTTAATGACAGTAACAATAATAATAATAATATATAGCCACTCTTCTAGTTTCAATATTTAAGGGATGTTGAGATATCCCTTCAAATTAATTCAAAAATAAGTATTCTTGATATACACGCTTCCTCTACTTATTTGAAAGTGAGTTTAAACCAAAGCAGTTGGATAAAAAAATCTCTACTGCTTTTAGTTACTAAAAAATGATTTCTATACTTTTAAGCTTAAGGTATGAAAACACCCCCAAAACATGTTCTATACACAAAAAATCATTCATCTTTATAGTTGGCGGGCATGAACCTTTTGTTTCGGTAAGTCTGATCGACAAAATGTAAAATTTTTAGCCAAATCTATCAGAGTTGAAAAAAAAACATTTCACTCAAATAAACGTTTTTCTATTAAAATACATGTAAAAATTGAATGCTTGACAAGTGTTTGTCAAAAAACTGTCTATTTTTCTTAGTTTTTTCTCTAGAATTTTTGCACTGCAGGTTTGAAAATAAAAATTTTTTTTTCTCGAATTTTTCACAAAAAGCAATTTACTATACATTTGGTGCGGAGTGCTTTAAAAGGATTACCAAGGCGTTCAATATAAAATTTTGCAATTACTCTCAAAATAATAATTGAAGAATGTTAAATATCGTAAACCTTTGGGGTTTATTTTAAATCCGAAGATTATTATTAATATTTTTTCTGCATATTTGAAACAATAAAAAATATGTTCCTTCGTTTAAAATATTTTATGGTCTAAAAACACTTCGAATTGCCATGAAGGCAAATGAAATATCGCATTCATTATAATTTTCATCTTAGGGATCGTACTTAAATCACACAACGAATATTTTTCAATTGTGATAAAACGTACAATTTTGACTAAAATATTATGAAACTAAGGCGTATTATTTTTCTGTACAATAAATGAACAAAAGATATTTTACAGTTTAAAAAAATATTAAAAATTACAAAAATAACAACGATTTTCCTTCGACATATAAAATTGCTCAAATTTCGGTTAACATGTTAGACCACGGACCCTTCAGCTGTTTTGTTGAAAATTCAACTATTTCTTAACAAGTTTACTTTTGTTTTTAAATGAGTATTTTAATGTTGAAAAATCAATTGAAATCTTTTTGGATGAAAATTCAAATCCTTTGTTGTTGTTGAAAATTTGTCATTTTGATTTAAAGATTCCCCTGTTTTAGTAGAATTTTTATTTTTCTTGGAGAAAAATGCAACTGTTTGGTTCAAAATTTAACAATCTTTCTAAAAAGTCATACTTTTTAGTTAAAAATTGGACTATTTGGCAGAAAATTAACTTATTATTTGCAATTATTGTTTTGGTATTGGAAAGTGAACTGTCCTCTTCTTTGGATAAAAATTTAACTATTTTTTAAAAGTTTTTTTTTTAAATTCATATGTTTCAGAAGAAATTTAATCCTTCTGGAATACAAATCCAAAGGCTCGGTTGAAAATTCACTTGCCTTCGCAGAAATTACACCTTTCTTGGGTAAAAATGCAACTGCTTGGATAAAAATTCAAACAATTTTGTTAAAAAGTCATGCTTTTTGGTTTAAATTCTGCTGTTTTGTTGAAAACTTCATTATTTCGTAGAATATTTACTTTTTGTTTAAAATTTATATTTTGGTTTTGAACAATGAACTAAAATATTTTCTGGGTGATAGCTCAAATTTAACAAAAAGTTGTGGTTTTTTATTAGAAATTTATTTGTTTTAGTACAAATTTCATCTTTCTTGGATAAAAATACAACTATTTGGTAGAGAATTCAAATGTTTTGTTAGGAATTCTCCCTTTTTGGTTCATTTTTTAAACATTTTTTAAATTGAAAATTCCATTTCTTCCATAGAAACTAATTTTTCGTTAAAAAAGTTATATTCGTATCTTGAAAAGTCAATGGGAATTTTTTTTAGATGAGAATTAACTCTTTTTCTAGAAAATGTATTTTTTGTTAAATAAAAATTCATCTGTTTTAAGATAATTTCCATCTTTTTTGGATAAAAATGGAGGTGGAACAAGCGAAGAAGAGATAGAGAGGGAGAGGGATTGAAAGAATCAGTCAATGGGAGAAGCGAAGGAGAGATAGAGGAGAAGAAGCTTTAACCGTTACCGTGTTTTTGCGAGTTCACACAGTGTCATAAGAAGGTATCACTAAAAAATTCTTTGTTTCTCAATTTATTCCTCAATAGTGCAAAGTACATTACTTCATTTTTAATTTTTAATTTATTACGACAAGTATCATATCGTTGGAATCGCCAAATAATTCCCGATTTAAATATAATATTTCTAAATTGCTAAGTATTTAGAAATAAAATGCTGGTAAGGGTCGGTGATAGCGTTTGGCGATTCCTCGTTGAGCTAGAAGAACTATAAGTGAATCGCGATCGAATGGGCGCTGCTAGTTTTTAGGGAACTTTATTCGGATAGTCCCATTTTATCCGCTTGCAATTGGATTATTGCTGGATTTATTGCTTCATTAGTCTGGGAAATTGAAATACGAACTCACCTGGAATCAAGTGAGCTGTTGACTCTTGATATATTCTTGTCGCGAACCAGACGGATATCATGTTCCCAAAATCGTCGGAGTTCAGGCGTCGAAGTATAGGGAGCCGCCACTTCTTTGATCTGCAAAAAGAATAATAAATAATTGTTTTTGTGAAAAATTCTTTCTGAGAGGGGAGGAAAAAAGATTTGCTGACCTTTAGGACAATAATCGCTGTGATAAAGATGCACACAACATTAACGAACGTTAAACATGCGCTGATGATACCATTACAAAAGAATTCAACAGGCAGATAATCCGTATAGACGTATTGGTAAGAGCTATTAAAATCTGTGTAGGATTCGCCTTTTATATGGGGCATTTTGATCGGACGATATATGAGCCAGATGCATCCGAGAGCCCAAAATAAACCCTGGATAAGTAATTAAAAAATTCTAAAGTAGAATATTTCGTTTAATAATTACAGGGTGGCCACTGTGCCAAGAATTTTTTAAGGCTGCGAAAAAACCGAGAAATGGCCGGGATTTATAGGTGGCCAGGTTGATAAACTAATCGATAGTTTTAATTTTAACAGCCGTATATAATAAAACGTCCTTAATGGTAACAAATATCTGAAAAAATATCTGAAAAAATATTTATCAAGTAAGAAAAGCCAATGTTTTAAATTTTTATTTACAGAAAGCACACTTTTTCCCCTATTCCTCTCTTTTTTAAAGAATTCATTTTCCTCTGTTTTCGAGAAATTTACCCATTTTTCTTATATTAAATTAATTCAATAAGTAAAATGAACAATTTTTGGTTTTAAGTTTATTATTTTGGGTTAAAAATTCTACTATTTCTTTGAAAAGTCATTCTTTTTGGCATGAAAATTCAACTATTTTATGGGAAATACGTCTCTTTTTATTGAAGGTTCGACTATTTGATTGTAAATGAATTTTGTCGGACTAAAAAAAAAAAATTTCATAACATTCAACTATTTATTTGAAAAATAATTTTTCTTGATTGAAAATGATATTTGTTGTCAAAAATGTAACTTCTCAGGTTGATCATTCAACTGTTTCTAAAAACATCCGTGTTTTTGGTTTGAAAAATATATATTAATGATATAAAATTCCACTGTTTTTGGTTGAGTTTTAATTTTTTGTTTGAAAATTCAACCTTTTTGTTAAAAATTCTTCTATATAGGTTAAAAATTGAACTATTTTGTTAAAAAGTAATCTTTTTTGTTCAAAAATATAACTTTTTTGTTGAACATTGATCTGTTTGGATCGATTTCTTGTCCTTTTGGATTAAAAATTCGTCTTTCGTGATAGAAAACGTATTGTTTGGTTGAAAATTCATCCTTCTCGGTTAAAAGTTTAACTATTTGTTTGTAAATGAAACTGTAATTTTGCTTGTAATATTCAAACGTTTAATTGAAAATTCATCTTTCTTAGTTATATAATATTTTTCTTGGGTATACAGTATACATTTATGTATTATATTTTTTGTTGAAAACGAACCTTTTTAGGTTGATAATTCAACTGTTTTTAAAAAAGTCGTATTTTTAGCTTCTAAATTCAACTACTTGGTTAAAAATTAACTCTCTTGTTGAAAATTTGCCTCTTTAGATTTAAAGTTCAACTACTTGGTTGTAAATGAAACTGTTTGGTTGAAAATTAAATTATTTACTTAAAAACTCAAACAATCGTCTTTTTGGATACAAAACTCGTCCTTTTGGATGGAAAATTTTTCTCGGTTGAAAATTCCTCTTTCTTGATTGGAAATTCACCTTTCCAGGTTGATAATTCCACTGTCTTCTAAAAAATTCGTTTTTGTCTCGAAACTTCAACATATTTGGTAGAAAATTTAGGTAATCGGTTGAAAATGTATTTTTTGAGCCTTTAACTATTTGGAGGAAAGTTCATCTTTCTTAGTTGAAAATTGTATGTTTTGTTGATAACCTACTTTTTCAGGTTAAAAATTCAACTATTTGGATAAAAATAAATTATTTTATGAATAATTGAACTATTTTCTGAACCATTATTGGGGTAAAAAATTATCTCTTTCAGTTGAAAGTTCAGCTATTTTCTTGAAAATGCAATATATTTCGACATGCGATCTTAAGAAATAAAATCATTTCATAATGAATCCAATTCACCTACATATTAATTTTATTTAAAATAATTTACTCCCTATTTTTGCGAAAAATGTCCCTATTTCCCTGCTTTGAGAAAATTTTGTGCTGTGAAGTCTGTAATTACTAAAAACTATATTTTTAATTTTTTGAAAAAAAGTAAACTGTGAATTTTTCCAACGACAAAAGTGTCGAAATTTAATTTGTATAATTAAAGTTTCTGAAATTGATACCTTATCATTTTGAAAGTTTTATTATGAGTTGAAGTTTTTTTTGAAATACTTAGAATTAAACTTACAGAATTTAGAAGATTATTTCCATTATATAACTTGTTCATTACTAAACGATTCAATTCAAACTTCTTGAATGAACATTTTTTTAAACATTTAATTTAGAAAGTTGAATATTTTAAAGAGCTTGATTTTGGCTACTTAAATTTTCAGTTTAGTTTTGATTACTTTAAATGAAAAATCTCCAGCTTTAACAGTTTACAATTATTAAATTCAATGGCCGGGAAAATTGTTGCGAAGCGGGAAAAACCGGGAATTTTTCTGGTGATAAAAGTGGCCACCCTAAATTGTCTTGAAGGCTTACGCAATTGACAACAGGAGGCAATAGAGAAGCAGAAATTGCAACTCCGATTAGGGGACCATTACTTCCTTGTAGGAGAGCTACAGCCACTCCAGTGCCAGATGGTAATGCCCAAAGGACACCCATCCACAAAGATCTATAATTTCCTCTACAAAAAACATTTTTATTCTTTAAAAACATCTTATTCATGTATCTAATTATTTAAAGGCTTTTTTGTAAAAGGAATCTCTACCTGCCCTTCATTTCGTCAGTCGGCCAATCATTGTAACCCCATGGCATTTGGGTGGTGCCAAGAATAAGACCAAAGATGAAACCAAAGAGAATTGACAAGAATATTCCAAGCATCAAGCTTTTAAATCCAATGAATTGCAGATTTCTGTCAGCTATTATCGTTCCAAATGTAAGGGACATTACAGGACCCTAGAAAAAAACTAGCATAAAATTGGAAGAGGGATGATCAGTTAAAAAAGATTATAAAGAAAAGATTTATTTAAAGGCGTTAGAACCAGGCCCTATAACATCAAAAAATTGTCATATATTACTCAATAAATACTAGAGTTACATATTTGTTAGAGAATTCGGGTCTATTTATGTTTTGCATCAACTCTATTTTCGCAGTGGAAAAATGGCTTATTTCTATACTTTTTGTGTAAAACGATTTTTTGAATGCTGATCGGGTTTTCTGGCGGATGTCGTAAATGGAACGTTAAGAACTTACGTGACCGCAGAGCGAAAATTGGCTGATTTCTTTACTTTTTGTATAAAACAATTTTATTAGGTTCTAATAAAATCCCCTAGCGGATTTCGTGAACGAAATGGTTATGCAATTGCATGACCATACAGTGGACCACAAAGTGACTGTCCAATGCTGATGGCACGTTAGGACATATTTTTATCCTTTTTTACATTTATTCACAACTTAACATATAATTCAATACTCTTTTTATTTTTTTAGACAGTGATGTTTAATAATTTTTTGTTCATAATGTTGTATGTGTTCAAAAAGTACAAGTTTGAAATCTGCGCGGCAAACCGACCT
>NC_046658.1:79713966-79733608 GCF_010883055.1 Belonocnema kinseyi | reverse complement strand
ACAGATAAAAAGTGTGTTGAGTTCAGTTTGGCATTGTAAATCAATATGAAAGGGTTGGAAATAATGGCGTAACCGTACCGCTCACGCGTTCCGCTAGAAAATCAGAATTAAAAAAACTGTTTTTTGGACAAAGTTTTGAAATTCGACAATTTTTCACCCCGAATATAGGTGGGCTGCGTTTTTTCATGTGAACTCTCAGGACCGCATTATTTAGTCTCTGACCTAGAGACAATATGGCACAGTAGTGCCCAGAGAGTCGCGATGTAATAAAATTCAGTTACCGCACTGACTATTCCAGCGTATTGGCTGTCAAGGGAAGCAGGGGGACGACAGAAGCAGTCAAGCGTGAAGCAGGCGATTCATCAGACGGCAAAGAATCGGGAGTTGAGTATACTTATAGTATTTATATGAAGTAAAACGAGACAGTTCAATTTTGAAGTTAGGGCCTGGTTCCAACTCTCTTATTGGAGATTTACCATCAATGGAGAAACAAGCATCGCTGCTACAACATTTGTTGCGCTGTTTTCTACCAATCCGAGCGCAGCAAGACAGCTGGGAATATTAATTTATAATTTAAAATTATGTATCAACTAGCATAAATAACTTCCTTATTTTGATTGCCTGGTTATCAAATTGAAATATATACTTCAATTGAAAGAACTATAAAATATAATTAATGATCATAAATTAAAATATAAATTAAAATAGCTGCATCGGCTTTTATACAATTTTAAATTAATGTTTATTTTTATTTTAATCGGCTTCTAGTAATATGTAACTTTTATTTAAATATAAGATTTCATCCTGGCAGGAATTAGAAACAAAGAAAAAAGTTAATGTGAGATTTTATATCGTAATTATATTGTCGTAAAAGACATTCTAGAATTCTGAGTTTTACTGATGGCTACCATTTTCGACAATGATCCATTTTGAAGATGTTTACAATTAAAAATTCGCTCAATTGTTCAGTTTTATATGTCTGTACTGTAAAACCATAACACTTTGAGCATCTTAAATATTAAAAGTGTAGGAATAAAAATTCTTAAGTTTTGATGATTGTAAAGATCAAAAGTGAAATTTTTAATTCCAAACCTTCCAAATTCAACAAATTTGGATCATGAATCATCAAAATTAGAGAATTTTCAATTTAAACTGAAAGTTGCATAATTTTGAACTGTAAAAATTAAAATCTCTTTAATTTTCAAGAATTAAAATTCAAAGTTCTATAATTTTAAAACTTTTCAAGATAAAAAGTCAAGTTTTTAATTCTAAATCGTCCAAATTGAAAAAAATGCCAGAAGTAAATGATACAAATTACAGAACTGTAATTTTAAATTTTAAAAAATAAACACTATTCAAGTTTAAAAGATTTGCAATTCAATGCCCTCTAATTTTAAAGAGTTACAATTTAAAATTCATCAATTCTGAATATTTTTATTAAATATTTACTGTGCATAATAGAAAATGATCCCATTTCGAAATCTTTTCTTCGAATAGTTTCATTTTGAAGATTTAAAATTGAAATTTATTTAATTTTATAAATTTGCAAGTGAAGCATGGAATGCTAAAAGGTGCTAAGTCCACTTTTTGACGAAATTGGGTTTTCTTCAAAAACTCATACTTTTCCTTTTTTATACCTACTCAAGTGAAAAAATAAGGTTTTGAATTATTAAACAAAAAATTCAGCATTTGAATTGATTCAAATATATATTTTAAAATTCCAAAGAATTCAAACTATATGTATAAATTATACTAAAATACCTAATCTTTAAAAACAATTTGATGGTTATTACAGCTACACGGAGAAAAAGATATCGCACAATGATATCGCAAAACATCTGTATTAAAATCTCGATTGAAATAAAACGTGATATGCTAACGTTCAAGCAGGTATGATATGATATCACGATTTTACGCTATTATAATGTGATAATTGCGATATATAGCGCAGGAATTACGGCATATATTGCAATTCTTGCGATATCGTTTTCTCCATGTATTACTACCAATGTCCCTATCTCTGGTAAATATTGTTATTTTTCACGAAATAAATAAAAATATGTATTTCAGATGGTTTTTCTAATTATTTATATACTTTTTTTTATTTGTAATACGCTCGGACCTGAATTTACTTAGCTCGGATTTACTAATTACGAGAAGTGCTGGCGCGGCCGTTTCGGGATGTGAGTGGATCCCTCAGTTTCGAGAATGTTCAATCAATCATGAAACACGATGACCAGGGGATAAATGGGGTAGTGCGCGAGTACTAACACGCTATATATTGCGTGATATTAGGAAATGTTTCACACGACCTTGAATGTTTACGTTTGAAAGGCCGGGAAATACTTGCAAGGCTAATTGCAGGTCAAGTCATGCTCAGTCTCTTTTGATTAGATTATTACATAGACGAAAGAAAAAAATCAGGTATGTTTAGAGATCTTCTAGGGAGAGTTGAGACACGTTTCCCCCTCCAATAGTTGGCGCTTTACCGGAACTTTGATATTTTCATGGGGCGCAAAAAGTTTGAACAGTTTTATTTTTTATTAATTCTTTTGTTCATGAAAATTTTGACGTATATGTGTTTAAAAGTGAATATTATTGTCCCATAACCTTCATAACTAACCTTCCCAATAATTTATAATGTTCTCGTTTGAGTGTTGTCTCTATTCTGTATTAAATCCTCTTACAAATAAAGTTATGATTTGAAAACTCATCAAAGTTTAACTAGTTCTGGTACAGCGGCGCCCAGTACCCTGTGCCTTGCGCAAACGCGGAAAAATTTCCGAAAATTACCAACTTCGGAAATTTATTGCGCAAAAAATATGTCTACATGCGGCTCAACGAGCCGCACATCTTTCACGAAGAAACTTTTTTCATTAAATTGATAGTTGTTTTGCTAAAAATTAAAAACCGGAAAGTTTCATTGTACCGAAATCAATGACTTTGGAGTTGGTCTGAGGAAACGATTCCTGACGGTAATGATTTGCAATAATTTTTATATTGCAAATATAAAAAAGAAATCTACTTTTAAAACATAATTCGTATCAGAAGGGGTTTTTCTATTTGGAGAAGAAAAAACGAGATCATTTCCTTCAACAGAAGCCGAGTTTTCGCGAGTTTGGTTTAAAAAGTAATTGATTTCGGTACAATGAAAATTTCCGGTTTTTAATTTTTAGTAAAAAAAATATCAATTTGATTGAAAGATTTCGTAATTTTCGGAAATTTTCCGCGTTTCCGCAAGGCACAGCGTACTGGGAGAGCGAGTCCGAGCGCTAAGGACGTTATGGAACCCACACGCTCAATTATTATCATTTTATTATTTCATTAGATAGTAATTAAAATATAAAAACTATGTTTCAAATAAACTTACATAGAAAAATTAGGTTTTACGAATATATTAGCAAAATAAGGAAAAAATGGACCGAATCCAATGCATTTGGTCCCTTGTTTTCCCTCAGCAGTCAATGAAGTGAAGTTAGCTGGTGGTTGAAGTGAAAGTACCTAATAGACAAAGGAAGTGATAAGTCAGCGGAAATATAAGGTACATCTGTTCACTTAACTATTAGCTAACTTCACTTCGTTGAATGCTCAGAGAATCAAATTCATTGACCTAAACATTCGTTTGTTAATATCTTCGTAAAAAATAATTTGTTTGCTATAAGTGTATTTGAAAGTTAGTTTATTTTTTATTTTTCAAAAACTATTTAGTAAGATGATACAACTATAGTTATTTATTGCGAAGATATTACAAAAATATTTAGTTCCATGCATTTGGTGCCATTGTTTTCCCTTTAGCGCTCGACGAAGTAAAAATCGCTAGCGATGAGGTGAAAACACCGAATAGAAACTTTAATGCGGAAAAAGTGAATAAATGAATGAATGAATTTCCAGATTATTAGGATATAGAATGACATAGAATTTATCTAGAAAAAACAGTAAATAAAGTAAATAAGTTAAAAATAATTGTTTGAAATTCCAACACCTGAATCCTGTCATTCCACGGTATTTTAAAACGAAAAGAAATCATTGAAAATAACAGATAATATTTTTAACTCAAGGTTTTTTTGTGAATTTATTAATTGAACTCAAATTCCCTAATGCATTTATATACAATTAATTGATAAAAGTGGATTACCCGTGTGGAAAAAGCCTCGCTGAGATCTCTCAGGATGACGGCCCCCGGCGGGGGTCCGCATGGATGTTCCACGCGTGGAAATTCTACGACGGCCCCCGTCGAGGGTCCAGCTCGGTTGCCCTCACTGATAAACGATTCAAATTTCAAAGTCCAAAGGGTGAATATTTTTTCAAGCCCACAAATTTTAAGATTTGATGAGTTCGGACTTACAAACAATGCAATTCTGTCAAAAATTGGATCATACTTTTTTGAAACTCGAACTCTCACTATATGGATGCTCCATTGGTGCCCCCGCAGGGGCCCCAGCTCGGTTGCCTCACAGATTAACGATTAGAATTTCGTATAATTTTTGACACCAGAAATTTTAAGGTTTCATGAGTTCAGACTTACAAACAATAAATTTCTGTAAAAAATTGAATGACTCTTTTCTGAAATTCGAACTTTCACCATTTGGATGTTCCATGAGGGTCCCCACTGAGGACCCAGCTCGGTTGCTCTCGTGGATCAACGATTCAAATTTCAAAGTCCAAAGGACGTATATTTTTTTGACAATAAAAAATTTAAGGTTTCATGAATTCACACTCACAAACAATGAATTTCTGTCAAAAATTGGATGACACTTTTATGAAATTCGATCTCTCACAATATGGATATTCCATAGAGGCCACCGCTGGAGGTCCAGCTCTAATGTCTTCACGGATCAACGATAAAAATTTCGAAGCCGGAAGGGTAAATATTTTATATCCTAAAAAATGGACATAAAAATACGTTTTGAAATATGGTTCATGCATTCTAAAATTTCAAAAAACTATAAATACATCTGTCAAAAAAACAACCTTTTTCCAGCTTTTTATTGAGAACAAATTCTAAGTTTCATCTTTTATGAAAAATTTTAAATGTTAATAAAAAATTACGTTTCCCGTCATTGTAAAAAGTTGTGAAGTAGTCTACAACGTGAAAAAACAAAATATTATGCGAAGAAAAATGGCAATCGATTAAAATGATTTATTTAATAATTATTTTACTGATATTCTTGTTAATAGTTCGTGTATTTTACATTAACAAAAAGTCGTATAATAATATATAATTAGAAAAAGAGAGCTTAAAATTTGGTACTTTAACTTTTCTAAACTGTAGCTTATGTGTATGGCTTTTTCATCGAGTTTCAACTTGTCGGTTTAGCGTAGTGGTTAGCACTCCTGACTGTTAGGTGATAGACTTAGAGATAGATTATGTACGTTCGATACCCCGTAGCATTAGAAATTTTATTTGTAATATAATGTTTAAAAATGTAATATATGTATTCACTCTAAGCAGGACTACAGTCCAAACTCGTTTATTGCAACTCTTTCGAAACGTAAACACCCCATCTATTGCAACTCGAGAGGAGACCCCACCACTCCACGTATACGAAAGGTGGTGGTCTCACCATACATTCCCGTTTCCGCGCTGTTATTGGCTATATGGAACATATGACCATCAATGATGGGAGTTGGGGAAGTTGCGATAGACGAGTATCTTGGATTGCAATAAAATAGGTTTGCAATAAACGAGCTTACAATGAACGAGGTTTGACTGTATTAATATCTGTATTAATATCATCAGAGACCCCAGTTTTGATCAAATGTCCACGTTTTGAGACCCCCTGAATCCGAAAAATAGCTTTTTACGAATGTGTCTGTATGTATGCCTGTATGTATGCCTGTACGTATGCCTGTATGTCTGTCTGTAAACACGATAACTTTGGAATAAATCAATCTATTAGATTGGCCTTTGCTACACTTGTTTAGTGCCCTAAACTAAAGGTCAAGTTCGTTAGCCAGCTATTTTGGATGAAAATTCAGAATGCGGGCAGATTTTGAAAATTTTTGAGACCTTTTTTCTCAAAATTCAAAAATTCTCTGTTAGGTTATTCATAGTATTCATATATTCAGAGTTATAGCATTTACAAAATTCCCAAAAAACACACGAAAACGAACATTTTATGCCAAATAACGCACGATATGAAAAAAGCCAAGAAAAGAAAAATGTTGCTTTTTGAATTCCTTACAAGATTATCATAAGAAATTTCTGCATATTTTTGAAAAATAAAAAATTTAAATTTTGACAGCATACAAAATAATGAAAAATCGAAAAAGTACATTTTTTGGCCAAAACGGTGCAAAATACGCTAAAAGATGACAGAACAAAAATTGTGCATTTAAAAAAGATCTACAAATTTGTTGTTAACCACTTTTTGATAGGATGCGTAGTTTTGGCTATTTTTTACGATTAAAACCAAAAACAGAATTATCAAAAAATTATTCATGAAAAATCATTTTTACATTCTTATCAGAGAAGGTATTAGATTTGTGTGAAATTTGACCCCCCCCCCAGTTTTTGTCAAATATCCGCGTTTTGAGACCCTCACAATCCGAGAAATAGGTTTTTACGAATGTGTCTGTCTGTCGGTCTGTCTGTACATATATCTACACGTCGTCAATTTATTATAATATTAAAAGGTATTTGAACGTGTACTAATTTATAAGCAATTCTTTCGAGTATAGGTTAGAATATAATTGAAGTATTATAACTATTTACTATTTACATACCTATGATCTAGAAGGTGTTTATAACCACCGTTCGTCAATAGTTTATCGTAAAATAGGTAGTTAGCTACACTTTAATCTATATTTTAAAATTTTGCTTTCACTATCTCAAAACTTAGGGCTTTCCATGGGTTATTTGAAATCCTCGTAAAAATCTTATTTCTCGTGATTTTAACCGGTTGTTAATTTAATATCGAGAATCGTTAAATTAATTAAGATTTTGAGGAAGTTATGTCACTTGCTAGGAAATTCAAAAGTTCAAAACAGACAACCGCCATATTTATCATGTAATTTACCGGTTTCCTACAGTTTTCTACGTAAATTACTTCAATTAGGTAATTTACGTAAAAAACCCTCGAGTAACGCGTCACTTCGCAAACCTGTTCGGTACTAGTTCGGACTGACGCAGTAGTGCCGCCCATGGTGAATTTCCTATTGGAATAGTACTGTGCTAGTAGTGATATCCAGTGCTGGCCCAACACTGACAGCCCAGTACAAAATAGTGTTATCATCCAAGAGATATGCTAGTACAGGTGCCAGCACTGGCAAAAAAACGAAGAGGGCTTTCATGGTAGCAACCATGAGGGATCTATGAGGGAAGCCAATGTTGGGCCCCTATGGTTTAGCATGTCGTTTCCATGAGGAATTACGTCTCGATTTCCCTCATAGATTCCACAAGGCATGAGGGCAATCCATGTCATAGCCTCTTTATGGAAGTGACGAAAAAAATTTGGTTTGCAAGATTTTAATGGTTTCGACTTCAATTTTAGAAAACAGGTAACGAATTAACGAAAAGTTACATTGTTGAGAAGTACAAAAAGAAAATTAGTTAAAGTAGGTGCCACGCGCCTACAAAAAAGGCCTATTAGGACGTTAATTAAGTCGTTCAAACCTCCCCTTCCATACTTTTTCACCCCTACTCCTCCTAATTCGCCTGTCCTCTTCTACTCCTCCTCCCCTCACTTCAGCCTTCGTATCCCTCCCTTTTTCAACTTCTTCCTCCTCTACTTCTGCCTCTCCTCACTTTCTCAGCATTCCTCCCTTTCCCCTACTTTCCTTCCCCCACCATCACATTACCTCCACTCCATAATTTCCTATTTCTTCCTTCTCCTTAATTTCCCCTCATCCCACCAATTTCCCTACTTCCCTTTCCTAATTTCCTTATTCCCACTTCCCCTTCCTTATTTCGCCTCACTTCCTCTGGTCAACCTCCTTTAATTTCCCCTCAATTCTTCTACCTTTTCTTCCCTTCATTTCCCCTCTCTATCCCACGTCTCATTTTCCCTTATTTTAACTAGTCACCCCCTCATTTGCCGTCACTTCCCCTATTTTCCCTCCCTTAATTTTCCCTTACTCCGCCACTTGCTCTCCCCTCATTTACCATAACTTTCCCTACTTTCCCTACCCTCTTCCTCTGATTTCCCCTCAGAAGATTCTATAGCTGCTATTGTAAAATCTGTTTTATAAAGAAATTCCAGTGTCATAGTAGCTGAATATTGAATTCGTTTATAAATTTTATGTTGGGGGTTATTTTTTCGGTATATTAAAGACGGAATTTTTATTCATATTAATACTGACAAGTTACAGAAAGCTTCTACAATTTATATTTAAAATTAGCTCTTTAAATTTTGCAGAAAAAATCAATTTTTATCCAGTGCAGAAAGATTTTTTCAGGTGCGAATTTTATAAAACAAAATTTCATAAATTATTTTCAAGAAATTGTATTAATAAGTTATAAATGAAAATTTTTAAATGTGTAATAAGATATAATTATACTTTACTAAATTATTTTTTTAAACATTTTACGTAGCATGAATAGGTACGAATAATCATATTTCTCAATCATGAAAACGATGGCATTTCTATTAATTTCAACGATGTTCTTCCGTAGTACTCATTTTCTTTCTCAGAAGACTTTAAATAATATTTTTAGGTACAAAAAAACACAATAATGATAGTAATCTTAAATTAAATAATAATAAAAATAATCTTTCACCTACAAAAAAAAAATTATTATTGTGTCTCATCTCGCCCCAGAGAATGGGGCGACATGAAACTTGCAAAATTGATCATTTTCTTTTTTTTACTACAACAAGTATTTCTAAAACACTTCGTCATTTATGAAATTGATACATGAAGGTTGACATAATGTATAAAACTACTTATAATAAAAAAACACTATAAATTGCAAATATTTCACTCTAAATGATATATGCTTGAAGTTCTGAACGTTCAAATGAACGCATTTTTTTAATGATGATTTTGCAAACTAATGAAAATGGCTAAAATATTTGTTAATTTATATTGGAAATAATATATTCACTGAAACAAAATTAAAATGCATTTTTTATTGTAGTTGGAACAATGTTTATGGATAATATGTAATTGGCAAAAAATATTTCGTTCATTTTATCCCCTATTATTAATTAATTAATTTATTTATATACATATTTTTAGAAAATTCAATTTAAAACTCACTCAGCTGTTAGAACTAACAATATGTAATCAAAAGTGAGGTCTCCACCACTTCGGACCCCATCAACGACTTGCTTTACTGTTAACTTTGATCGTATTGACCCCACGAAATTGACCCAGTCGTTATGTCTTTGTTCTGATTTTCTGTTGGAAGGTAAAAATAACTGCATTAGATTAATTTAATTTTTTTGAAAAATTTTTTTAGCATGTTTCTATAGAACTTCAAAAATTACTTTCTACGTTCTTCTTCCAATTTGTATGCAGAAGCCTCTACATGCCCCACTCCACTGTAGGTGCACTGAGTTGGTATCACACTTAAAATTGATTAAAAGTTAATGGTAAAATTTAATAATATTATTTAATAATTTTTGTTTATTTTATAATCAATCAAGTTTTTATATTGTTTCAACCTCACGATTGAGTTCATTTTAATTCCGATTCCCATTTCTGTTAAACAATGAAGGCAATTTTCACAAGGATCCCCTGCAGGAACTGGGAAAATGACCTACAATCGATAATTCATAAATTATTTTCCTCGTATCATTAGATTGAATTTCATAAACTAGAATCGTATAAAAATTAGAGAAATAAAGTAAAAATAATTTACCTCGTAATACATATTTGTTCTATCTTTGCACCAGACAACATGCTCTACTCTAAGCTTTTTTAGTAGTTCGTCTAAAACCTATATGAAAACTCAATTTAATTTTCTCGTATAGTTATATTAATAGTTTGTATTATTCATAATATTTTCATTGATTATAATTGAAACTAATTTCAGACATCTAAAAGGCTGTCTACTATTTAAGAAAACCGGAAAAGAATTTTTTGCTTTATTATAAAAATAACGATTTTTTGATAAACTTCAGGTTTTATTTTCCAAATTAGGGTTTCATAATTTTTTGTTAAGTATTATGTTTTTACTCATAGTATAAAAAATGACATTTTTAACCAAATAATTATTTACACCTCAGAAACGGTTTATATCTATCGTATAAATCGGCTTATATCAATGAATGGAAACTTATGTAACAAAAAATAATACAAAATTTTGTCCTTTCGGACAAGAAAAAAATTGTTCTTTGTTGCACTAAAACTGCTTTTGGTTATTCTGAGTGTGACTTCTAGTCTCAAGACTATGTAAAAAGTTAACAATAATCATTTTTAAAAATAATTTTTGTGGCTAAATATTTTAATTTGAGGTTTTTTCAGAGTCGGATCTTCCTTAATGGCCTCAATTGCTACAGATATTCGTAAAATAATATAGGTTAAATTATATTTGTTATAGTATACTACTTGTCAATTTTAAAAATAATTAAAATAAATCAAAAATTTTTGCTTTTTTGGCGTAGAAAAATTTTTTTTTGCATATAAAGTTTATAACCAACTCACACAATAATCTCAAGCAGTTTAATTTAAAGGAACCATTGATTTTTTTATATTGAATGCCATCGTTTTTCATTTACATGTTTTAAGTGCTTATAGAAAGTTATAAATGTAATATTTTAATAAATATAATTTAGATAATTTTTAGGAATATATGTAGCAATTGAGCCCAGGCGGATGTATTATATATAGTTTATATATAGGTTGAGGTATTATTTGTAATATTCATTTTTTTTTATATATTTTTTATACAAAACAAATAAATATTATGTATAAAACTTCAGACTGTATATAAACTATATATAATTTTTCCGCTTGGGAGGCGACTAAGGGAAACGCAAAATTGAGAAAACGTCAAATTCAAATATTTTGCCATAAGAAGTGTTCATAATACTGATTCCTGTTAATATTTTGAAGATTTTTATCATAAAAATGCATTTTTTTAATCATGCAAAACAAATGCAGCAAAAGAAAATACTTTATACCATAAATTACACATTTTTCCATTTGTTTATTGTATTTGTTTACATCACATAAGTGAATGACTAAACCAATTATTTCTGTTCAATAAACCTCCATAGTTAAGATGATTTATAATAGAGCTGATCTGTTTCAGAAATTTACAAAATTATTTTCTGAAAAGTGCCATTTTTCTCATACTTTGAGTGAAAATGTAAGACTTAAAAAAACAAAGTCACGGAATTCAGGCTCTGTGGAAATTTAATGCTCTTTTTTTAAATTAGTATTTAAAAAAAAAGAATTTTACTATAAAATCATAAAGTTTCTAAGAAGAGTTAAAATGGATAGGTTGTGTTAGTTTTTCAACTGGAAGTGAGTATTTTCAATCATTAATAATTAGTTTTAAAGATTCAATTTGTTTTCAACAAATTACGTTTATTGGTTTTTTAGCTTTTTTTAATGTTGAACTTTTTTACAAAAAATAATCATTGGGTTTTAAAGGGTCATAATTTTTAACAATTTTAAGTCATGGTGTAAAGTTTTACAGGACAAAAAATTGGTTGTTTAAAATAAAAATAATTATAATTTGAACAAGAAATTTTAAAATAGAATCACAGCAGATCAAATAGAATTTGCAATTTTTGAACAGTTTCAGGATATTTTAACGTTTTTCAGGTTCAATTATTGTTTTTCGTCGGAAATTGGCATTGCTAATAAAAAGTTAGATTTCAAAGGGGATTTAAAAGTTTCAACTAATTTAGTTTATGTTAAAGTTTGACACCAAAAATTGGTGTTTTAAATAAAAAATCATTAGATTTTAAACAAGATGCAGAATATTTAAATGTTTAATTAAAAAATTTCGATTTCCAAGAAGATTCGCAACTTTGAACCAATTTAGGTTCTGTTAGCATTTTACAGCAAAAAGGGTATTTTAAAACAAAAATCATTATAGCCTGGGCAACAATATCTAAAAAAATTTCTGTTATGTTATTCTAATGTTTTAGGCGAAAATTATTGTTATTTTTAAACAAAAAGTCATTAAATTTTTCGTCGGAAATTGATATTTTTTAACGAAAATTGCTAGATTTGAAAGAAGATTAATAATTTTTGTACAATTTTAGTCACGTTAGCGTTTTACATCGAATATTGGTATTTTCAAACAAAAGTCCTTACAATTTGAACAGCATTTAGAATCTTTCAACATTTTTCGATTATTTTATTGTTTTTTTGTCAGGTTTTATTAATATTTTTAATCGGAAATTGGTATCTTTCATTAAAAATGCATATGTGAATTATGAAATTCAGACACTAATATTCATCAATATTTTTATTTAGCAATAGCGCGACAGAAAAATTTTGCTCACATAGAGTGTGTGTTTATTTTCTAGTGGGTCTAAATATAATATCACAATAAATAAAGTTATGCAAAGGAAAACACTATGTCAGATGGATTTTATCGTGCTTTTAGTGAAAGGCAATTTGATATTTGCAAGCTGTGAATAACCGGGTATTTTGTGAACGAAAAATGAGTGGAGACCTTGCATAAACACACATCCAAAAACTTGTATAGAAGAATATAAGCAATAAAAAATACCGTTTCCATCGAAACAAAAACAGGGTCTTTAGATCGCATCCCAGTTGGTGAAAATCCTCTTCCCCTTGTGTGCAATCTCCTCTCTGGAGGAGTAACCAGGGTATTTCGAATTTCATCATCAGCATCGTCCAGGTCAAGATCACTATTTTCATCTCCCAGCGGTATCAAATGAGTTTTTGATTTTGTATTTTTCAGACGCAAATCCACTTTACTAGGCTTCACTTGCTTTTTATTTTTCTTAATAGGAATGCCAAAGACAAGTTCATGCTCGTAACTTAAAGTAGGAATACAGACCAAAAAAACAACACCTCCTGGCATCGTTCCGAGATTCTCTTTTACAGTTCACTTTCAATATTGAAGAGAAGCTTCTTTGAGTTCATACCTTCAATAGTCGGCCATTCCATTATCGTTTATTAGCGACTTTAATTTCTAGCTCCTAATTGACACTTGTGATTGAATATAGCACTCAGCATTTGTGCAGTATCATTGTAAAGTTGTATTAAGATTTATTTAGAAACTCATTAAACAATATATGCTTTAAGATTTTAGAATTTGCAATTTTAATCAGACATTTTCAGACATTATCAGACATTTTCAGGTCAGAAGCGTAACTGAGATGAACGAATCGACCCGATTCAAGTGTTTTGAAAGAGTTCAAAAGATTTAAAACATTTCTAGGGATTTAAGAGGATTTAAACAGATTTCAAGGAATTTAAAGGAATACAAAAGATTTTAAGAACTTCTCAGGAAATGCATAGAATTTCAAAAATTTAAAATTATTTTAAGGAATATTCAAAACCTTTAAAAGTTTTAAGGAATGGAAAAACATGTCAAAGATTTTAGGATTGTCTAAGGGATTGCTAATTAATTAATTAAGGGATTTAATATTATTTCAAAGATTTAAAGGGGAGAAAGTTTTCAAGAGTTGAAAAATAAAATTATGGGATTGGCAAGAATTTCCTAAACTTTAGAAGGATTTTTGAACATTTCCTAGGATTTACAAGGTTTTATGGTGATTTTAATTAGTTCAAGTGACTTCAGAGAATATTGAAGATTTCAAAGGATTTTTGTTGGATGATTATAAGAGAATTTTAGCGGCAGTTAATAGATACAAAAAAGTGGTAAGCACTTTATAATATTTCTACAAATGGCAAGAAAGCTCACAAGATTTAATGGATTTTGCAGGATTTCAAAGATTTCAAGATAACTTGAAATATTTGAGTGAATAGGAGGTTTGAAAGAATTTGCTTAAATTTCGAAATATTTGAAAAGATTTCATAGCATTTATAAGAAAAATGTTCCAAGGCATTTCAAAGGATTTTCAAGTTTTACAAATATTTCAGAATGGTTTTTAAGGAGTTTTATCAGATTTTCCAGGATTTCTGTAATTCTAAAGGATTTAAAAAAATTTATTCTCAAGAATTGAGGGATTTTAATGGATGTAAAAGATTTGAAAAGGTTTTCAATATATTTAAAGAATGTGAAGAGATTTTAAGAGATTTTGAAGTATTTGAGGGTATTTTAGAAGATTTCCAGGGATCTTTAGGTACTTTAAAAAAATTTCAAGGTGTTTTAAAAGATTTTAAAGGATTTGAAATATTTGAGGATATATCCAAGGATTCTAAGGAATTTCCAAGAGATTTGACACATTTGAAGAAATTTTAAAGGATTTTAATCATTTTCAGGAATTGAAAAACATGATATAGATTTGATAAAATAACCTCAAATTGCGGAATATTTCAATCAATTTCCCAGCATTTCAGAAACTTTAATCAGATTTCATGGAATTGCACGGGATTTTCAAGGGATTTTTTGGGATCTTCACGAATTGTAAAGATTCGGGTATTAAAATAAATTTTCATAAAAAATTCAAATTTCTAGCACAATTCGAAGAGAATATAATTAAAAACAATAGAGTTATCTTTCTCAACTTGAAATAATTCACTCTAATTTAAAAGTCGACAAAAAGTGGACAATATCAGAAATAACCGCAACTTTTTAGCTCGATTCTAGGAGAAAAATTCTGTACATAATAATGTTAAATTATTTAGGCGATTTTTTAAAACATTTTATTATCACTAGATAGTAATATTTTATGTACAAAAAAATTTGCAAAACCCAATTTTTAACCTATCTTTTTTTTGGGAACCTATATAAAATAGACTTAGGGGGGGGGGGGGGGGGGGGGGGGGGGGGTGAAATTGAGCAAGTAATTTTGAGTTCGTACTTTATGGCTAATCGCGAAGAGAAATTTATGAGGGACAACTCGATAAACTGACGATTCTGAATAAAATTTACAAAAACATATTTTTTTCTTATGCGAAATTTGTGTTAAACTTCATGGTGTGCTTGCGATACCTCTGATTATATTATTTTTTTAAGCATTGTTTGTGTGAATTCGAAAAAAGTGTTTTTCGAAGAAAAAAATATTTGAACAACACTAATGTGAAGATGTAGATTCATTTTTTCTTAATATTCATTATTCAGATGTCTTAAACTAAATTTACAAACGAAAAAATTAATGAGGAAAAAGTAACAGAAATAAAAAGGAGTGTAATTTCCTAACAATGTAGAACTTTATTTAATAAAAGTAATCAATTCATTGCACACATTTATTATAAGTTTAACGTATCACAATAATAACAATAATAATAATAATAATAATTATTATTATTATTAATAGTACTCCAACTCTATACCAACTTCTTCACTATTAATTGTGCGAAGTTTGGCAGGGACTATTGTTTTATAAAAAGCCACTGCCACAGTGAACAGTGTTTAGCTAAATAAGATGAAGCAGGGTAGTATCCCGTGCAGAAATTGCCAAATCTTTGCCTTATTTCCGATTTGGGGCAGATCGGGCACACAATTTTGGGGTTGTTAAATTTGGCCCCCTCTAGACGCCGGGTTAACAGCCAAGCTTGCCAGTAGATTGCGCTCCATTAATTTTGGAGACTAAAGTGGGTTGACTCCAAATCGCCCAGATTTCAATGAAAAGTGTCAAGCGTAAAAAAATATTTCAATTATTATTTGTAAAAGTGACAAAATAAGCGGGGAAAAGGCCAAAAGTTAGCACAAGATGAGTTCGTAGGTATAGTATACTTCAAAATATTCCTGAATTACGTGTTGAAGACTATACTAAGTAAATTTATTAAGAATGTTAAGATGAAACCTAACCTCGAAATGAGGTTATTTATTCATAAGAAAAGTAGCAAAAGTAATATTTCATTTGTTGAATGTGAAAACGAATTAGATCAGTAATGACGTCATAAACATATTTATTTTCACGTATTTTTAGGTGATTTGATACAATCGGAATGTAAATACAACCTTCTTATTTATATTCGCTTTTGTAAAAATAACTTAAAGAGCCAGTGCGATATTATAATCCACTTCTTTCAAAATAACTTTTCACAATTAAGTTTAATATAGAAATGGAAAGCAACTTCAATTTAGAAATTAAAACAAAAAATAAATTGCAAAATACTTAAACGTTTTATCATATACAAATGCTGGCTGTTATATTGCGTCGTTTGACTTTATCCGTTTGCTCGAAAAAAAGTGTCTGACATACTCCAATTTTTTCATATTGCGATCTGTTAGATAACCTGATATTTATATTCTCAAATTTCAGTTAAGGAGGTGATATATTCGATTTTAATATTATTTTATTTAAGAATCCCTTTTAATTAAGAATAAGAAAAACAAATTAATATGGGCCCGATCTGGGCCAGGCATGGTTATCTTAGGGCGCAGAGCTTGGGCCCCGATCGGTCATCGCGTTCCATTTCGAGGCTGGCCCCACCTAGATAGCCTGATTTGGGCTAAATTCTGCCCGATTTGGCCCCGATCAGATCCAAATTGGAATTTCTGCACGGGCTGAAGTATTGGAATGTGGTTGTTTATTTTGTGGATTTTGATTGGGTGAACGCTGATTTTGTTGATGTCCTGTATTCACTTGGTTCTTTGAAAATCGGAATATGGACTAACATGTGACAAGATCCACCTATTATATTCGTTATCATTTACGCGTATAAATACATCAGGAATGTATGGGCTTACAATGCGCCCAGAAAATATGAGAACACCAAGCAGTTTATCATCCACAATTAAAGCAGAGCCGGCATCCTCATGAGTACATCCTCTTTTTCCAGATGTATCCAGAGTGCAAATATTGTCAAATGTAAGCACAAAATTATGTGGATACTTTTTGGAGTACTCCTCGTTACAGTGATGTATGTCGATTATCGGTACATTTATTGCTCGTCGAAAACTGTAAGCTTTCACATCTCTCGCACTAGTATGGGCTTCAGATTTTCTTATGGGCCCCCAACCAACAATAGTAGCAAGTGTCGATGGTGGCAGAACTCCCTCAAAAAGTAATATGTTTCGATTCAATGATGGAAGTTCAAAATCGATCAACGGCCTAATCACAAGCAAGGCAAGGTGTCCTTCGATGTATACGCCTACTACAGGGTGATTGATAATTTTACTCATATACAATCCACCAGATTCAACTGAGTATTCCTCTTTCGCTTCATCAGCACACACTTTAGCAGTTAAGATGTAGTCAGGTGATAATATTGTACCTGAACATATTTTTATTCCTTTTTGCAGAACTTGTACAATGTAAGGAAACTGTGTAATCTTAAATATTTTTGCTCCTTCCTTCGTGTAATCAATTACACGTTTCTTGCGGATGTGAATATTCGAAGAGCTCTCTGCAATTATATTAAATTATTTAATCAGTTTTTTAAAAACATTTATTACTTTACAGGGCACGTCACAAATACGATTGCCCTTCCGCCCTTTAAGTTAAAATTTGTTCTTCGATTAAACGCCTCAAATAAAACACAAAACATACAAACATAATATTTTAACAGACTTAACACCCCGAAATGCTTTCAGAAGAAGAAAAATTAATGTACAGGTACTATATATTGAGTTCAATATGGAGCGTTAAGATTTCAATTTGAAATATATTGTATTTTTTTTAAATAGTTCAATTTTTAGTCCAAAAATCCGCTCCGTTTTTCAACTTCTTTCTCATCTACCCCCCTCTCACTTTCCCTTTCATATTTTACTCCCTCACTTCTCATGGTTCCCCTCCACTCCCCTCTCTGCGTTTCCTGAGTTCCCTGCATGGAAAAAAGTACGACGGACGAACGGAAACCCGATTGAAACTATAAGGGGCTTCTGCCCAAAGCTATTAAAATTGAACAAATTTAAAAAAGTTTGAATTTTTGGAAAAAAGTTTACTTTTAAACCCGAAAAGATCATTTCTCTCAACTCTTACGCGAAAAAGACAACTTTTTTGTCTTAAAATAGTGGGCAAAATAAGCGATTTCTAAATCGTTGATGTGAGCATTGAAAAATAGCATGTTTTTCTCACTAGTTAGGAAAAGTTTCCCAACAAGTGGGAAAAAGTACGCGGAACCAGTGGAAGAAAGTGATACTCTGTCGTGATGAGCGATTGAATGAGCCTCCCCGTGGCGCCATCTAGACTCAGATGGATGCTTTGCAACAGATTTAATGTGTATCCGAATCCACTATATGCAATTACAACTAAATGGTCGAATTTTCAAGCCTAATAGACAAATTTGTTAGAAGATAGTTGGAATTATAAACCAACAGTTTTTTAAATAGACGAATTTTCAACATAATAGTTTAATTTTTAAACAAATACAGTGAGACACTGAAGCTAGGCCAGTTCTGGGGTTGGCGGTGATGAGAAACAAACTCGATTGCGCGACGTCACATCTCAAAAGAATTATATCAGGAGACCCTATATCAGAGTTTCACTGTAGTTGAATTTAAGCTAAAAACTATCAATTTTCAACAAAAAATGGAATACTCAAATTTTAAGCTGAAAAAAACAATTAATTCACCAAAAAATAGTTAAATTTGAAATCAAACAGATATATTTTTAAGTAATAAAATTAATTTTTAAACAAGTAGTTCAACTTCTAACCAAGCAATTGAATTTTTAATCAATAAGATGAAATTTCTACCAATGAAAATGAATTTACAAAATAAAATACAACAAAACATGTTTTATCAACTAGTTAAATTATGGACTAAAAATATTCAATTTTTAATCAACAAGATTGATTTTCTACAAAAAATACGAATTTACAACAAAATAAATAATTTTTAAATCAAATTGTTGAATTTTCAACTGCAAATGATCTTTTTCTCAACTAATAATGGAGTGATTAAGTATTCAGCTAAAAAATTGATTTTCAACAAATAGTTCAATCTTCAACCAATTAAATGAAAGTTTAATAAAGTAGTTCTACTTTCCACCACGTATTGTTTAATTTTCAACCAAAAAAGATGAAGTCTCGATTATATTTTTAATCGACGAATTTTCAACTAAAAACGAGCAATATTCAACAAAAAATAAAACAGTTAAATTTACATTTAATAAAAAAAAGAACGAATTAAAAAAAAAGAATTGAATTTTCAACAAAATAGTTCAATTTTCAGCCGGATGGTAACATTTTTTAAACAAATTAGAAAAATTCTGAACTGAAAATATTGTGGTAGACTTTTCAATTAAAAACAATGAACTTTCAACTAAAAAATAGTTTCATTTTCTTATTGAATTCTAGCCATTCAGTTCGAGCTTTAGAAAAAAAACGACAAAAAGGAGAAGTTGTTTGGAAAGTGGTGAAAAAGGGAAATCCTGTTAAAAAAGGTTAAAATTTCTGATTTAAGATGGAAAAGAAATCAATTTTTTTCGTGAATAATTTCATGCAAAAAATTATTAGGGTAAAGAGTATGCAGTATGTATTTGGATACTTTTTTTGTAAAATTAAATGAAGAATTTTCATTTTTTCAAGGGTTTCAAAAGATTATTATTCACATTTATATTTTCCATGAGTGGTCTCACTTTCTACGACCCGCCCTCCCCCCATACCTCACAAATTGCCACAAAAAATGCCTTCCCTCGCCGTGGCTGTATAACGTAGTTTTTGAATAGCCTACTATATTTATCTTAAA
>NC_046658.1:79700638-79713866 GCF_010883055.1 Belonocnema kinseyi | reverse complement strand
AATTGTTGAAATTTTCTAGCTGTGTCCAAATTATTTTTATGGTCGTGAATTCATATTAATTTTTTAATATTTATAAATTACAAGTATCAACCTATTAAAATATTCAACATATCATTATTTAGAATGACTACAGATAAACTATAAACAGCGTTCATGTTAGTAATAAATATTTACGATATGACATTGTAATTACGCTCCGAATCGATATTAATTTAGAGAAAATATATGTATAATTAATCTTTTAAATGATTAAGCGAAATACTAATTTTTCTGTATGGCGTGCTGCGTTATTTTAATTTCTTTAAAATTAAAAATAGGAATTCACGGAAATAAAAATCATGTTAGCACAGCTGAGTCATACCAATGATTTATTATCTTTAATATAAAGAAAACCAAAAGACATGTTAGAAAGAAATATAGTCTATTTAAAAGTTTTAAAATACTGTCCTCCGATTGTCTGTAATAAAGTTAAAAATGTTACACAACACAAATGTTACGCAACATGTCATGTTTGGACATGAATTGCCTTATAGAAGCGGTCGGATTAGTACTTTTGAACCTATTAATTTGCCGAACAAAATTTCTAAACTTTAATTAAAGTAGATGCAATTTCGTGTGATTCTGAAAAAACAATGATCTATCCCCAGTAGGCATCTGTAGTACGTTAGAAATACGTTTTTTTGCTCATTTTTCGTTAAAAAACAATTTATTTTTCTACCATTACTTAAATAATACTTTTCACACTATATCAATTGACATTATTTCTATATTATTGTTTAAAAATGTTATTGAAGGGATTAGCTTTGTAAGATTGTGGTGTTTTACGTTAAAAATGCAAAAAAATTGATAAACTAATCATGGCAGAAGAAACAATTGTTTTTAGTAGGTAAAAAAAAGAAAGTGTGAACAAATTAGTTATGTAGTCATGCAATAATATTTGAAAAGCTAATTGAACAATTGACTGATTGATTGATTGACTGGTAAATTACTTAGTATCAAGATATGGATTGCATCGTAAAAACTTGAAAATTGTTTTATAAAATAAACTTTCAAATTCAAACATTTTCAAATTCAATTATTTTACAAATTGTAATTATTATAATTAAATAATTTTTATTAATAGCAGTTTAGCAGTCAAGTATTCAATCAATTAGTTAATGATTTGATTAGTTTTTTCATTCATTGCATAAAATGAATTTCAATCTCGTAAAACTACTACTCCCTTTAATAAAAATAAAAGTAAAAATTTGTTCTTAAGAATTTTTTATTAAGATGTGTAGTTTTTGTTTTATTAGTAAAAAAAGACACATTAAAACTAAAAAAATTAATTTTGGGACAAGTGACACAAGCTGTGAAAAAAATGAATAGACAAAAGTTGCTCGTCCAAAAAAGGATCTACAAATTCGTTATTCATAATTTTTCTATAGGACGAGTAGATTTTCTTTAAATTGTAAAAACTAAGAAGGAAGAAAGAAACCTCTTTATAAAAAAAAAATGAAGGGAAATAAAAGTACAGAATTTGTGAACATGAGAAATAGTAATGGGAAATACTATATGCTGCGAGTCTGCAGATGGGATACTAGACGCTTTCAGAGACGATTTTAGGGGATAATTCGGAAATGAAGCTATGGGACACCACAATTGCGATGTAGAACATGATGCGTTAGAAGACTCAATTGAAAAAGTTTGTGTCACTGAGGTTATTGATATAATTATGAACTTTAAAAACGGTAAAGCTGCCGGGGTAGACAGTATTAACGCTGAAATGCTTAAAAATGGTGGCGAGTACATACCACATAGACTGTGTCAAAATTTGTCAAATGGGCTACTTTTTTATGGGTTGTGATTTTTCTTCGGGAATGCGTGATAAGTTAGAGTTTCACATAAATAAAATGGCCCTAAAACATTTTTGCAAAATTTTCATTTTTTGAGTCGTTTATTATTATTTAACTTTTTTAGCATTGTTCTCGTTATTAATTTTTTTCTCCCGATCGGTACAAACAATCGCCATAATTTTTGGCATATTTCGTTAAATATGTTCATTCCATAAAATAAAAATCATTTTACCATTGTTGCATAAATATTGATGAAATGAGCAACAATTTTTATAAACAAATAGAATTCGTTCTAACTTCTCAATTGATTTCAATGCTTTAGTTAACTAATTACGATAGCTCCTTTAATTACGAAGATTTTGGTAAAAGAAAATTAGGGAACTCACGTATTATCAAAAGTCGTGCGTGTTTTCGTGTTGACGTTCCGCGCTCCATGCCGTGCGACGTACGAAATTTAGGTCGTAGAAGTTTGCCACAGATATGGATTTCAAAGTTGTGTAATTAATTTAAAAAAACTAAGAGTCTTATCAAAAACGTAAAAACATCTCTCGATTCGTCTCGGAACTATCGCAATGTGCATTTTTTGTGTTTAAACAATTTGTTCAACAATTACGCCATTTGTTATCTTTCTGCAATTGTTATAAAAAAGTATGCATCGGATCGAAAAACCAAGTGCACCATAGCATTCCTCACGAAAATATCTAGACGTACATTTTTTGTCTTTTTTGTAACCCCATTTTTTAAACAATTAGACCATTTATTGTTCAGTGCACTATTTCTCCGTGCCCGTAGATTTGGGTTTCAAAGTTGTGTAATTAATTAAAAGAAAATCTAAGTGTCATGTAAAAAAAGTAAAAATACGTAATTAAACGAGCTATCGTAATTAGTCAACTAAATCATTGAAATACATTGAGAAGTTAGAACGAATTTTATTTGTTTATAATAATTGTTGCTCATTTCATCAATATTTATGCAACAATGGTAAAATGATTTTTATTTTATGGAATAAACATATTTAACGAAACATGCCAAAAATTATGGCGATTGTTTATACCGATCAGGAGAAAAAAATTAATTAAGAAGACCGGCACCAAAAATGAAAATTTTTCAAAAATGTTTTAGGGCTATTTTATTTATGTGAAACTCTAACTTATCACGCCTTCCAGAAGAAAAATCACAACCCCTACAAAAAAGTGACCCATTGGACAAATTTTGATACCTGTGCGAATTGATAAATTTATGTTTCGAGATGGAAGACGTCCCAGACGATTGGAAAAAAGCGATTATCGTACCGATATACTAAAGAAAAGGGGGTTAAAAGCGACTGCAATAATTACGTACAATTACGACTGAAATCAATGCGTAACAAGTACGGATCAAATATTTAGCTTAAGGCAAATCATAGAAAAAAGTTTGGAAGTCGGAAAAAAGTTTTCTGTGCATTTGTTGAACTAGAAAATGGTTTTGACAAGGTACATAGAAGTAAACTTTGGAAAGTCCTGAAAGAGTACGGAGTCAATGGATGGCCCTTACAAGCTATAAAAACAATATATACGGGTAGTAAAGCGAGTGTAAGGGTAAATAGGAAATTGAGTGACTGTTTCCATATTATTCAAGGAGTTAGACAAGGATGCGTTATGTATTCATGGTTATTTATATTATTCATGCACAAGTGTTTAAGAATGGCAGATGATAAGGTTGTTATGGCAGAGTCAATCGAAGACTTGCAAAGAATGTTGAATAAACTGAATGCAAGCATGATGAGCATGGGCCTCAAAATTAACGCAAGTAAAACAAAAACTATGGTGTTCGCAGGAAAGAGTGAGAAAACACTATGCAATATTGTATTAAATGATGAGAGTATTGAACAAGTAGATAAGTTCGTATACCTTGGTAGCTTATTTACTAGGGACGGGAAGATAGGTGATGAATTAGATAGAAGCATAAACGAAGGTAAGAAGGTTATTGGTAGAGCAGGTTCCCTTATCAGAAGTAAAAATATATCAAATAAAGCTAAAATGGCAATACATAATTCTATATTTGTACCGACTGTACTATACGTTAGCGAGACATGGATATATCAAGAAAAAGATAAGAGTAAAATTAACGCAATTGACATGAGTTTATTGCGCATAATATGCGGGAAACTCTGATGGACAAAGTGAATAACGAGATAATTCTCAAAGAATGTGGTGTAGAAGAGACGCTAGTAGGTTTATATGAAAGAAATCGGTTAAGATGGTTTGGGCATGTAGAGAGAATGCCAAATGAACGAATAAAGAAACAAGTGTATCAAGGTGAAGTAAATAGCAGCGTGGCCAGAGGCAGGCCGCGGAAAGAATGGTTAGCATGTGTGAATGAAAACCTAGTTACAAGAGACATAAGAAGCGACAGAAACACGATAGCCTACATGAAAAAAATCGTGGACGTAAAAGAAGCTAGAGATGTGTGCCAGGACAGAAAAGTATGGCGGCAAATAGTTAATAAAAATAGTGTCAGTGGAGTGAATGATGTCTGAAATAAAAGACCTTGGATACTAATGGATCCAAGTGGGGAACTTTACATGGTGACTTTGTGAGGATCTTCACTGGGGGTGATTGCTAGAGAGATTAATCAGCCACCTGGGTCGGACAAGCGTTGTGGAACGATCGTGTTATTTAAACAAATAACGCGAGAATTATGGATCAATCTAAAAATTCTATATCCCTTCCTCATATTAATCCCTTCCCTACCGAGTGAGTCACGCTTACCCAGAAAGGGAAATGGCTTGATGATGTAATAATAATTAAAAAAAAAAAGATTTAAAACAAATTTTTTTTACACGAAATAAGAGACGAAAAACTTGAAGAGACAATAGTAGTTTAAGCAGAAAATATCTACAAATTTGTTATAAAGTATTATCTTAAAAATAGAATAAAAATTATAATAATAACTTTTTGGAAAAAGGAAAACAGCTAATATGACATTTTATTTAACAAAATTTTTGGTCTATATTATATCTACTAATTTTCTTAGAACCACTTTGCGCTAGGATGCGTATTTTTTGTTTGAATCGTAAAAAATAATATTGAAAATAAACAAATTAAAATTTCGGAATAACAATACAAGTTGCAATAGAATGTTTAATAACCATTTTTTAAATAGGATGCGCACTTTTTTTTAATTATAAAAATAAGCCAATGAAAATACTTTTATTTCAATACCAATGCATGTTACGAATTGTAATAATATTAATGTACGGAAATTATATACATTTTTTAGGGTAGATGAAATAGGATATTGTGCTACAAGTGCGGAAAGTAAGCAGTTCCACACGAGTGTGAAGTTTACTATGCGAGCTGTTGGCAAGTACTGTAAACTTCACAATAGTTGCAACTGCCTACTTTCAGCACCTGTTGCACACGACATCTTTTTGTGAAAAGTGTAGGAAATTTTCGATTTGAAAAACAATAAGAAAAAAGTTTACGGAAATTCGTGATAATTTTTTTAAATTAATGGAAAAATCACCAATAATTACAGACTCTAAATGGCTCGAAATGCGCACGCGTAGTAGTTGGCAAAAGTCTTTTTATTACTGCTTTTTACCACGGTTTTGGAATTGGCCACTTCCTGCACGCAATACAGGCCTCGAAAAGCGAAACTTTCGTGCATGCGTTACAAAATACAATTTAATGTAAAATAAGAAACAAATATTAAAAAACTCATTAAAATTAAAGTTTGTACTTTATCTTGCAATATCTGAAAAAAATAAATAAGCAACGAAGAAAAAAGTGCGAATCACGAGATACGTGATGAGAATGTGTTCGTTAAAGCCGAAGAAGCTTTAGCAAAAGAGAATTCACAATCATCAAATTATAGCTGTCGATGCTTTGACCTCGAATTTTAAAAGGCGTGCGCACAAATGTGGGAGAAGTACAAAAATCGAGTGTAGCGCGAGGCAAATGCATTATCGAGCGCGAAGCGCGAGGACCAGCAGTCGCACGCCCCAGGCGTGCTCTAACTTGCGAGCTGGCAGATTTTTTGTTAATGTCATAACTTTTGACCTATGAAGGGTAGAGGATTGTTTTTAGATTTATTCCTACTTTTCTGCACTACAACTTTTTTCAGCATCATTAACTTAGCTTAACCCAGAAACGAAGTATAGTCTAAAATGGTCTAGTTTGGTTGAACATAAAAAATTTATGAAATCTTATAGAAAGGCAAAGTATCCGCACTCACAATTTCGTTGTTGAAAACTACACTTACTATGATCATCTTCCAAGTAATCCCCAATAATTCCTTGTAACAAAATGCAACAAATAATAAAAAGATTGAAATATATTTTTTCCGACATTTTATACACTGAATTGGACACTTTTGATGATGAAATTCTACTTTTCAGAGTAATTATCCCGAAGATGAGAATAATTTGCAGACTTTAAATGTCATTTGTCTTTTATATCGAATTTTATTTCCAGGGTTAACTCATGAAGTGGTGGTATAATAAAAGGTTAGGTAATGCTAACATATCACTCAGATATTTTGGTTTTATATTTTTTGCTTAATCTAAAAAAATACATACTACATTAATTAAGAACTTAGATGTTAATAAATTACGTGAAACAACTTGCTTGAACATAAATAATTTCCTGTTAGTCGTAATAATTGCATCTTAAAAATGTCATCTGGAAATTTAAAATCTAAGATCATAAATATAGTATAATCCATTTTTAGGCACGAAGCAAATATTATTTGCGGGCTTACAATTAGAGTGTTTCAAATAAGGATTGACATTTTTTAAAAGTTATAAAAATAAACGGATTTTTTGTATTTTCTGCAAAACATTACAGTTATTTTTAAAAATTATATTTGTTACGATCGGGTAAAATTATTTTGAAATATTTAATTAAGTCTACAAAATATGCGTGTTTTATTGTTTCTATAATTAAAATGTATTGCTATACAGAATGAGACTTTATGTAAAATTCCTTAATTGACACGTCTTATTTAGCTGAAAATAATCTTATTTCCCTAAAATTCTTTCTTTTTTTTTGTTTGAAAGTTTATCGAGTTTTGTTGATAATTTCATTTCTTGCTCAAAAATTCATTTTTGAAAAGAAAACTTTCATCTATTTGGTTAAAAACGAGTTTTGTTTTGGTTCCAAATGAATGTTTAAAATTGAACATTTAAATAATCCAGTTGAATATTCCATAATTGTAGTTGGGAATTCATCTCATTGGTTGGAAATGATTTCTTTTTAAATAAAAATTTACTTATTTAAGTTTTCTTCTTGAAAATTTACCTTTTTCATTTGAAAAATGCATGAATTTTTTAATGAAAATTGAACTATTTTCTCGTAAATTATTTTTAAAATTATGTATGAAATTGTAAATCTAACTAATGCAGTTGTATATTCCATAATTGTATTTGAAAGTTCATCTCTGTAGTTGAAAATGATTTTTTTTTGACTAAAAATGTATCTATTCAGTTTTTTGTTAAAAATGTACCTTTTTTAGTTGAAAATGCATTTCTTTTGTTGAAAATTCATCTTTTTGGCAGAAAATAATCTAATCGGTTGAAATTGACCCCATTTGGTGGAAAATTGGTCTATTTTGTTGAAAATTCATTGTTTATTTGTTGGAATAATCTTTTTTTTTAATGAGCTTTTGATTAAGCAAAATTTAAGAATTCAATTCGTATCAAGAAAAAAATGCCATTGCCGGTATTTTTTAATAAAGTGGAAACAAATTTTGAAAGATGTACTATGGAAAATATTACAAAACACTTTCGAAGCGAATAGTATCTTTCGCGGCTGAGTAATGTTTTTAATATTTCATGATTGAAACTGCTCATCACGCGAATGTGAAATACGTAATCAAACTATACGAAAGGGTACTCATATATTTTTCAGTAACATTAGATGGCGAGGGATTGGTTGCAAATTATAGGGTTGATATTTCCGCAACAACGTGTTGCAGTTCGCATGTAATTTATTCATTAACGATCTAGACAGTTAGGTGCACATGTGAGAAATATAACTATCTTTTATGAATTAAAAAAATTCAGACAGGTTATGTTTCTTCTTTTTCCATACTGTTTTATTTTATAATAATTTTTATTTTTTTTTTGTCATTGCACCGTATGTTTCGGAATTGAAAAATATATCTTTCATTTTTCGTGTAGCATAGCAATGTAAGGTAGCACGATATGAAACCCGCAAGGAAAATTTACAACAAAGTGCAGCTGTTTCGCATTTAATTTATTTACGAAGTAGGAAGCAACCTAGGAGTAAGGCGTTAAATGCAGTGCAGAGGAAAGCTATAATTACAGGTTTCAAATACGAAACCTCAACTATCTCCTGAATTTATTATTAATAATCACGTGACGCACTCTAAAGCTCATTTAACTGATTCGCAATAGAATGCTTTTGAAGAATGAGTCTGTCTTTTAAAGTCACCTGTATGTACTAAGTCAGTATATTTCTAAGACTTAAATTCTTTCATGAATATTCTCTGGTATAAATGATAATAAATAAATATTGAAATAATTTAGTAATATTTTTAAACTGTAAATAATGGGATTCAAAGTCACACCACAAAGTCTCTTAATGATTACCAAAATTTGTACAAATATAAATCTCTGTTGGCCACCGGAATCTGATCTTACACCTTTCAAATTAATCGTTTTAGACTGTCTCACTTTTATTTGTTTAATATCAACCCTTTTATTGCTTTTTCCTTTGTGGTACTCTGTCTACAAAGATTGGGATGATCCACTTATTATGTCGAAGTCACTTAGTGTTTCCTGTGGAGTGGCTCTCGCTTCAGCGAAAATTGTAATATGCAGGATTCATCGTCATCGACTACAGGTTTAAATTAAAAGTATTATAATTGTAAATATGATTTTTTGGATTCGCATTAGGGTCTATAATATATTTTTTGTTTTTCAGATATTCATGTTTAAGGAATATTTTTTTTTAGAATAAAAGTTAGCTTTTTTTATGTTTCGTCCCTTACTGAACGCCTGCCTTACTGAACTCGTCAGTAAGGCTGTGTGAAGCAGTCATACCTTGCATAATTTAGTTGACATAAATGAATTATAATGTATATTTAAAAAACGTTAATGTATGTTAATAAATTTAATAAATTTTGCAGTTAATAATCCCGGGTGGAAATTTAAGTCGGGGGCTGGCCAGTTTAGGGCTGGAGAGCTCGGCTTTAAGCCGGGAGTTGGCCGGGGAGCCCGACCTTAAGTCGGGCTGTGGCCGGGGCTTCTGGTCGGAATTCCACAAGCATCGTCACGCTGCGATGGCCAGCGCCCGGGCATGGAACATGGCTGGGAGCTGGCCGGGGAGCCTGATCGTGGCCCAGACAAGTTCAATTGGTGCTTTACTAGATTTAAATGATTCGGGTTTCAATTGTATGAAGAGCGTCAGTCACTGAATTAGAAGATCAATTTGATTATTTTTTACTGTAGAATTAGAGCATATTAATATATGAAATTCCCCACGTCCAGCACACAGACAACATTAACTATTTTCACGTAGTCGTTGAGAGACAAAAGAGATTTAAAAAATAAATATTAAATGATTGCGAGTATTTTGATTCTAAATATTAATAGTTCTGTTTAGAGTAAATACATAGATTGCATTTTTAAACATTAATATTACACATAAAATTTCTAACGCCACGGGGTATCGAACCTACATATCTATACCTAAATCTAATGCTTAGCAGTCGGGAGTGCTAACCACTGCGCTAAACCAACAAGTTAAAACTCGTTGAAAAAGCTTTCCACATAAGCTACAGTTCAGAAAAGATAAAGTACAAAATTTTAAGTTCCATTTTTCTAATTATTTATTATTATGGAGCGTTATGTAAATATAAAATACACGAACTTTTAACAGGAATATCAATAAATTACTTTTTAAATAAATAATTTAAATCGATTACAATTTTGCGACGCGTGCTATTTTGTTTTTCTCCATTTCAGACTATTTAAGAACTTTTTACAATGACAGGAAATGTAATTTTTTATGAACATTAAACATTTTTAACGAAGGATCTCAGAAATTTTATCGTGAATGTTGAAAATTTCTTAATAATAAAGTTTTCTCAACTTTCGTGTAAGGTTTGGTTTTTAGGTGTTTTATGCTATTTTACAACGTTTAAGATTGACATAAAATGTAATTTTTTTCTGAACATTGCATTTTTTGTAAGTCTGAACTCATGAAACCTTAAAATTTGTGGTGTTAAAAAGATATTCACCCAATATTTGTTCACGCGTGGAACATCCATGCGGGTATACGCATCATTTTTCAATGAAATCAGACAAGTTAATTAAGTTATAAACAAAGTTTAACAATTTTATTATTGCCAATTAGCCTCCGGTCAGCAACCTTTGGAGCATTCGATCATAAGATTTGTCCGACCAGAGTCCAGTCAGCCCCCGATTGGGGTTTTGCATTAATTTTGCCTAGCGAGTATCCGACCAGCGCACGGCTAGGCTCTTAAAAAACAAACAGCCCGGTCAGTCACCGACCAGGCACCTTGCTGTGCCAGGGCTAACCCGGGATATTTCCACACGGGATATAGTGTATTTCAACCACGGATAGGGGTTGAAACTTGATATAATTGTTAATTTCATGTTTAAAAAGCACCATTTTTCATAATGTTATTCCGGCCACGGTTGCGAGCTAGCACTTGAATTAAAACATCAAAAATTATTAAGTTGATGAGGAATTATTATTATTTTAATCAAATGATTAGCAAAACAAAAAAGGAGCATTTTAAAGTTATCCTTAGTAATTTTTTTCCTTCTTCTCTTTCAATATTTCTATCCTTGTAATATTATTCTGGTTAGGACTGTGCGAATTGAGGCTTTATTTGGGCTTTGTTATGTTATCACATGTAATGTAACTACACGGACACAATTTAAACAACATTTTTTATTTTAATAATATTTTCGAAAAACAGATTTAAAATTTAAGAAACAGAAGAATTTTCATTTTGTGATTCGAAAAGGACTTTTATGGTCTGATATAAAGAGATGTCATAGCCGTTAAACTCGACAACTTATATCAATTAAAAAAAATCTTCTTTACAATTATGATACGTGGGGACATTAAACACGATATCTTTCGAAGAACGGCAAATATGTCATCTTACAGAAATGATTATATTGGCAATTGTTCACACACAGGGCACATTTGAAATAAGAAAATTTTTTACTGACGTTTGTTTTGAAGATTGAATTGCGGAAAGTAGACAGTTTCACAGGAGTATGAAGTTTGCCGTACGAGTCAGAGATGAATCAAAGGGGAGTTGTAGGCGAGTTGAATGCGAGATGGATACGAGTCCAAGACGAGTCAGAAAAGACTCGTAGATGAGTCACTGGCAAGTATTGTAAACTTCATAAGAATTAAAACTACCTACTTTCAGCACCTGTTGCGAACGATATTTTTTATTATAAACTCAGGGAATTTTCGATTTGAGTAACAATCCAAGCAAAATTTTGTAGAAATTGAGGGTATCTAAAGATATTTGAAAGAAATAAAAAAATATCTAGAAATTTATGGAAAATTGACAATTCACCGGAAATTCCAGGTATCCGAAAATTTCCAAAATATTAATTTACCGTAATTTATCAGTCATTTATGGTACCTCATCACATCGAGTTGCTCCAATGTCAAATGCCTGTCCATCATCCACCCTTAAATAGCAAAGTTCTATCCCATTACAATTTCGCATAAAAAATATTGTAAATTTCAAAATATGTAAATCAAAATTCATGCATTTTGTACTTATCTGCTCAATATGCTATAAAAACTGCATTAATCCAAGCTAATAGTTTTAATAATTCAATTGGATGGTTTCCTCTATATGATAGTATTTGATTTTTTCTTCTATCTCTAGTGTCGTAATGTGTCTAATTATTGAGAAATCATCTCAAATGGATTTATCATGCTTTGTTCACTTACTCCTCGTCTAGTGTTAAAATTATCATCTTATAAAAATTTGGTACAAGAATCTTATTACTTTTCTCGTATTTTTAATCAGGCATATTACCATTCTAGCTTTTGCTCCGTGAAATGATGAACTTTTTGCGAAAACCCAATGAACAAGAAAGAAATTTGATGCAGCACTATGTAGACAAACATGCAACGCTACATATATTGATGTCATTTTGCTGTCACATGGCTGCAATATTAGTCATTATTGGTCCATTCATATTATCGATACCTCTGCCAACAGATGCAAAATATTTTTTTTCACTAGATTCAAAAGTAGCCAGATTAATAGTTTTTGTGCACCAAAGTTTGGTGGGTTTTCAAGTTTCATCTGGAATGGCCCTTGATTGTTTACCCGCCAGTCTTCTTTGGTTCAGCGTTGTGAGATTCAAACTTTTGGCCAATGATTTTCGAAATATTCGCAGCAAAATTGATTTCGAAAGGTGCATTCACAACCATCAACATTTATTGAGGTAGGTGATTATTAGCCACTTTAATTTAAATTGTACAGAAGATAGACAAATGCGGCGGGACCTTGGGGGACACGGGGAAAATGACCCTCTCCCAACTAGAGATCGATCAGGGAGGGGCAAAGTATTGATTTGATCCCCTCTGAAATCGAATGATTGAATTCATCGGATCGTTTGGACTGGAAATCTTTTAATACATTCTTGCTTTTTTAATAATTAAAATCTGTTTAGAATCTTCATGAAATAATCGAAGTCTTTCTGAAATATTTTAAATCTATCCGAAATCTTAAAAAAAATGGAAATCTTTGTAAAACCTTTGTTCAATCTTTTGAAATCGTTTCAAAACAGTTGAAATATTTTAAAATATTTTTGAAATTATTTAAATCTGTTTTAAATCTTTGTAAAGTCATTGAAATCTTTATCTCTTTGTAATCGGTCTAAAATCTTTGTGAAATAATTAAAAACTTTCTGAAATCAGTTCAGTTCATATTTGAAATATTTTTGACATATTTGATAACATTTGTGCAATGATTGAAATCTTTGGAAAATCATTGAAATCTCTGCAATATTTGAAATTTATATTAAAACTTTGCAAAATATTTGTAATTTTTGTTTAATCTTTTAAATATATCTAAAATCTTTGTGAAATAATGCAATTCTTTGTACAATAATAGAAGTATTTATGAAATCTTTTAAATCTATCCGAAATCTTTGCAAAATTTTTGAAATCTTTTTGAAATCTTTTAGAATCCGCCGGAAATCATTGCAATTTTGTTAAATCTTTGGGAATTCTTTCACAAAATTTGTAAAATATATTAAATATTTTTAAAATATTCGGTAATACACCAAACTCTCGATTTCAGTCACCCCGTTCTTAGCCTTCCTAGAACTGCTGGCTCACACAGTTTCTTAGAGGAGTAGGGCGAGAGCGGTT
>NC_046658.1:79695319-79700538 GCF_010883055.1 Belonocnema kinseyi | reverse complement strand
GTCCAAGGACATTTGAATGCAACCCCCGACACTTGACTGAAAGTGATAGTTTAGTGTATTTGTTAAATATCTTTGTGAAATATTTGAGAAATGATGAAGTCCGTGTGGAGTCCTTTAAATATATCCGAAATCTTTGAAATCTTTGTGAAATTATTTAATTCTTTATTAAATCATTGCAAATTCTTGAAAATCTTTGCGAAATATTTGAAAGCTTTGGAAAATCATTTAAATCTTTGTGAAACCATTAGAAAATCATTTAAGTCTTTGTGAAATCTTTAAAATATATCTGAAATCTTTGTTAAATAATGGAAGTCGTTGTGAAATATTTTAAATCTATCTGAAACGTTTGTGAAATATTTGAAATCATTGTAAAATATTTGAAATCTTTGGTAAAATTTGTGAAATTATTTAAATCTTTGGGAAATCTTTGGCAATATCAATTTAATTGCTGAATTTATTGTTCATTTATTATTTATGTTCAATTTTTACATGGTATGATATTAATATACTATGCTCAAATCGTACCATTTACTATTATAAGTCTATGCCCCTGCTCCCCGCTAGAAAAAAGGCTCCGCCGCGCCGCTTCTGAATTAATCAATATACGCACCTAATTTTTCTTGTCGCTACGAATTTTCTTTCAATTTTCTTTTAGCTATGGACATGAAGTGAGTCTAGCATTTCGTTTCCTGATCTTCACAACTGTAGGTACACTGACTATTGCAGTCGTGTTTGCCGGGATTCATGTATTTTCTGTAAATAATTTCATCATTCAAAATCCTCAGCATGCATTTATATATAAATTTTATTTTTTACCCCGCCTATCGGAGGTTAAAAAAAATAAATTATCCATTTTCTATGGAAGGCAAAAGTTTCCTAGAACTCCATTTTCATGGACAGCAATAAAATTTGATTGTACATTGTACAAGTAGCCAGAAAACCTTGTTGTTGTCCTAAGAAAAAAGTTTTCTTGGTAACATACTATAGTTATGACTTCTGAAAATGGATAGGAATGAATATAGTTGTACTTAAACTTATTATTGATTTATTAATTATCTTATTTTATATAAAAAAGTCAGAGCCAATGGTTAGCAAAGCACAATACATCGCTATCGCATGGAGTGGCGGTGCACTGCTATTCTTAACAGCTTGGCCAGCTGAAGTTCTTATTGAATCGGTAATAATGAATTTGTTTACAAAAGGTACTTTTTTACATTCACGGTTAAAGTAGTTTCTAATTCTGAGCGTGACACCGGATTTGAAAAAGCAATGGAAGTAAAAAATTACCCTTATGATTTCTTATCTTATGGGTGAAAATTAAAAAGATGGAATTATTCGATTATGAAGTGAATAGAATAAAAAAATTAATAATGAAAATCTTTTTTGGTAAACCATTCAGGGTATTTTCTGATAAAAACGTAGATGTATTTAAAAATTAGATCTTGAGCTTTATTTTAAAAGATATAACACCATAAATGTGAAAAACGCAATTATGAACATTATTCCTCCACACCCAACCGTATAATATTCCAGAGACAGAATATTGTTAACTTTTTTATTTTCGCCCTTATATAGTTTAGTTAGTTATGTAGTTTAGTTTAGCAAAAATATTTGTTTGGCGTACAGTCAAAACATTTTTTTTGTCCAGAACAAATTTTAGTTATTTCAACAAAGTTTTGTTTATTGAATAGCAACCAAATCGTTTTATTGTAATAAAAATATGTTTCCAGTGTAATGAAATTGGAGACTCAATACTTTACTCCTCATGGATTGGCTCATCACCGAAATTATTAAAATTTGGTGTCAATATTATTCAAATATCTCAAAAGCCAATTATTATTCACGTTCCTGGATTTCTTCCCATCTTATCTTTACGGTACTATAGTGAAGTAAGTAATGTGTATCAGTTTATTCTTTTATATTGTTTTTTAGATGTTAAATTCTGTTAAAAAAATGAATGTTTCATTTTCTGCTTGTAAAAGACCGAATTCATATGAAGTCTTAAAAACAGGTCCCCGATATATCGTATAATCGTCTTGTATTAATATATCTTTGACGACATGAGCATGCCGATTGGATAAGGAGCAATTATTCAAAATCCTTTTTTTAACGGATTTCAATTAATTTATTACAATGTTTATCGATGCATATTAAGAATATGTAAAAAACATTTCACCTTTTGTTATAAGAAATCCATTAAAAAATGAATGCCATATACTTCCATAATTTTTAGTACATTTTTAATCATGTGGTGTAGAAATACTTTAATTTTTTATCCTTAACCAGTTGTCGTTCTCATATTTTCAAAAATTCTGAAATTGGAATGCAAACATTTCTCAAAAGTTTGGCAATTAGAATCGCTTCTTTCTGACGATTATATTTATAGTTAAAAATTGTGTTATTTTTGCTTGAAAACTTGACGATTTTTCAAAAAAGTCATCCTTTCGATTAGAAAACTTAACTGTCTTTGTTAAAAATCGAACTACTTGGTTTAAGTTTGAACCACTTGGCTGAAAAAACATTTTTTTGTTGAGTAATCAGTATTTTAGTTGCAAAATCATCTCTTTAGTTGAAAATTCACATCCATGTTAAAAATGAATTTTTCAGCTAAAAGTTGAATTATTTCAGTTGCAGATTCATCAATGTAATTTCAAACTAATCTCTTTTGTTAATAATTTAACTATTTTGTTGAATATTTGTCTTTTTTGATAGAAAGAAAAAAAGAGATGAAATGGTTTTTGAAATTTTCATTTTTTTTTTAAATGGGAAATGCAACTGTTTGGTTAAAAATTAACTTTTTGTTAAAAATCTAATTGTTTCGAAGAAAAATCGTACCTTTGCTTGAAAGTCGAGAAATTTGGATGAACTTTTTTTTCTTCTTGACTGAAAAATCAACCATTTGATAAAAATTTTCTTTTTCTTTTTGGAAAATTCAAAATTTAAGTTACAAATTCATTTTTTTTTTTTAAATTGGATTATCATGTAGAAAATCCAATTGGTATTGGTTGTTCTTAAGTCTTTTTTTCATAAAAAAATTGACCGTTTGGTTGAAAACGCATCTATTCGGTTTCAAGTTCAACTAGTTAGATGTGAATGTAATTGTTTGATTACAAATTCATTTTTTTGTTTGTTGAAATTTGAACTACTTGTTTGAAAATTCATCTTTTTTTATTGAAAATTAACTTTTTGTTGAAAATTTATATTTTCTGGTTTATAAATGAAATTGGTCTAAAACATTAAATTTTTTAGCTTGAAAATTCAACTATTTGGTTGTGAATGCAACTATTTATGATTTTTGATTGAAAATTTACTTATTTGGTTAAAAATTAAACTATTTTGTTAAAAAATCATGTTTTCTGTCCTGTGAAATTCTATTTTTGGTCCTTATCCTGTTGTCATTCTCATGTCTACAAGTTTTCCATAAGAAAAAAGTGTCATGTGTTTTTCTTTTTATTAACAACAAATTTCAGGCATTTTTCTAATTATCATTTAACTGAATAATGATGCAAATTATTGTTATATAGATTTTTTATCTCTGTTATGGCTACTACTAAAATAATGTTAGGGTTGAATCAGGAGGGACTTTATCAAAAAGTCTGAAAGTCGTATGAATTCGGTCAAATAATCAAATTTCCATAAAGTAATAGTATATCTATTGGTTCTAGTTTTTATCTAAAGTGTTTTCGTACTTCGCAACTGTAAGAATGTTAGTGAAATAAATCTGGAAAATGAAGGAATTACGGTTGAATGCAATGTGACGAATCATACCAAGAAGTTTAAGAGTAAAGAGGGTATATACATATAAAATTATTACGTATAAAAGAAGTGATTTCTGAGTGAAAAATTGTGATAAAAAATTAGATGTACAGATTAATAAAATTAAGGCTTGATTTTGGATCTTAATTATGGAAAGCTGAAGAAAAATAAACTTTTTATACATTCTTACTGATTAAAATCTATATATAAAACTAAATGTATATATGTGTGTTCCAAATAGGCCTCTATATCCTTGTATCTATTGGAATCAAATTTTGCAGCATGTCATAAATTGGTTCTGCGAATTTTCTTGTGATGTTTTGAAAGTGCTTGCACATTTTATTCCTATTTCAGGAGCAACATTTTAATTTTCTTCGGGGATGGCTCAACTTGAAATTCTTGGCTTGTAGGATTAAAATAAGAAATTTAATTGGCTATATTACAGTTTTTTAGTGGTTGAAGAATAAGGAAAAAAGAAGAAAATCTGGTTGCAACCCCCTCCTACCTATCGCACCATCACTTATCGCGACTTCCTCTACTCGCTTTGATCCCACTGCTGAGTTTTAAAAAAATGTTGACCATTTAATGAAACCTATTTAATAAGTTAGTTTCAGTTTATAAATGACTATCAACTTCAGAGAAATACAAATTTAATACAAATTGTTTTATATGAAAACACCTACATGCCTACACTGAGAAAAAATATTACTTGATTCAAAGAAATATAGTACTGAATACGTCCAATCAAATATTGTTTTGATCGAAGACAATTTTTGTTATTTCAAGAAATAGTGTTTTCCAAATAAAAAACATAATTTTGATATAAGCAAAATTTCTCTAGATTAAAAAAAAAATTTGATTGTACGTATTCAGTACTGCATTTCTTTGAATCAAGTGATCTTTTTTTCAGTGTATCCAGAGTTCTCTAATTTTTCTTTTTTTTCTAAGTAAAACTTGTAACAATCCAGAAAGTTTTTTAGGATTAGTATGTAAAATTAGCATAATAACTTCTGAATGTTGTCTTCTTCTTGTTTCCTTAAGATTGAAATTTTTGACTATTTAATTTTAAGGGATGCAGTACAGAATTGGATAACCAACAAAATCGGAATTTTTCAGGAGAGCGAAATAAGATTCTCTAAAATGGAAATCACCATTTAAAGATATAACAAAACTTTACTCTCGAGCTGCAGTGTTTCTAAATGAAGACCAAAAGTGTATGATTAAAAAAAATCCAGTTTCGAGAGACAGAATGTGGAAGTTTACAATCTCAAAGTGACAGGAATCTAAAACTGGAAAAGGCTTAGTTGCGAATAACGATAAAAGTTGAAAGTATCTGTTTAAAAAAAAAAAACTTATTTCTGATATACCAGGTGTATACATATGAAACCGGTATTTTTTCAAGAAAAAAACAAATTTATTTCAAGAGAATGATAACAAATATTTTATTCAAAGTATGCGCCCTC
>NC_046658.1:79692190-79695219 GCF_010883055.1 Belonocnema kinseyi | reverse complement strand
TACGCCAATTAGCACAAATGGTAAGTTCCGACAGTGCCTACAAGTGTGCCTACTGGCCGCTAGATGGCAATACCGGTTTCATATGTATACACCTGGTATTGAGTTACTAAATATAGAGAAGATGAGTTTGATTAGAAAAATTTAACCAATTCGAAATAAAATATTCATGAATTTGGACGTTCAAATTTTATGGGCTTTGAAAATCGTCTTTGGATAGCGACTTAAAATTTATTTGTCAAGTTTTAAAATTAACGAAAACTTGGTTCTGAGACGATATCGCACTGTGACATACGAGTTTTCGCTGACAAATGTATAAATAGGAGATTGAAGATTTGAGGTTGGAATTTGATTGATAATTTGCTGTTGACAAAGTAGAAAATAGTTTTATTTAGGAGCTTCTTCTTGAAAAAATGACTGTTTTATTAGTTTATTGTATTGAAAAACTGTTAGAAAGATAAATATGGTCAGAAAAGGGTTTTAAAAATGTAAGAGGTTAGAAAATTAAAAAAAAGAAGAAGAAGATGGGAGACGAGTGCATATCGGTTTTGGGGCTGACCTGGGACCAAACTCTCTAGCGTTAGGCCCAATCCGAACGTAAACAGTCGGAAGCGTATGAACCGTTTCTGGTGGATTTTACTGCGCTGTATCAAATATTTACAAAATTGTTTTTCTAATATGAAGACAAGGATACAGTAAATATTTAACGGAAATGAGAAAGAAAGTTTGGTTAATTAAATCGTTCGAGGGCAGCATCACCCAACACACATACATTTTTTCACCAAAACACCTCACGTCTACGAAAAACACAGTTTTTACCATTTTCACGTTAACACTTGATAGTTTGAGGCTGGGACTCTCGATGCTTGAAGTAAATCAAAGCACTCTTTCTATCATGTGAGATAGACATCCAGGTGCGATCGATGGTACCATAGCGACGTTTCACGTGCACAGATGGGAGACTCCCAACAGTGCACGTCGAAATTTAGACGTGCACAGTTGTTATCCGAACAACATTTCACGTGCACAGATGGTATCCTAGCAACAGTTCAAGTGCACAAATGGTACCTTAGCAACAGTTTATGTGCACAAATGGGAGACTCCTAACTCTGCACTTGAAGGACCAGCGGTGCAACTGTGTACGGTGTTGGCCACTGGTACAACTGTACCGTGAACAGATGGTTCACTCCCAACTTTCCACGTCGCCAGTTAGACGTGTACAGATGAGACACTCCCAAATGTGCACGTAAACATTTGGGAGCCTCCCAACTATGCACGTGTCAAATAATACGATTCGGTTTTCAAATGAAGGTCCACGTGCACAGATGGGAGACTCCCAACTGTGTACTTCTACATTAATGCTATCAAATTTTCAACTGACAAGTTCAAGTGCACCATTTTGATGCACGAATAATTTAGAAACAGGGTTAAATAGTAAAATTGTTCTGGAATAGTGCCGTAACAATTCCATGAAAGTGTTACCAAGATATATGACAAAAAAAATGTTGTTTATAGTACTGCTGCACTTCTTTCATATTTAAATAACACCATTTCACACAGAATAAAGTAATGATAAAATTTGTCGCAGGAAACTTTTTAGAGGGATAAATTTTTATTTAGACAACTTTGCGTTTTTCTAAACACATGTGTTGTTATGGGAAAACTAAAAAAAGTTTAACCGATATTTGGTTAAAGTTTATACTGTAAAGTTAATTTTGTTGCAGCGAAATTTTCGTCGAAAATCAGTGTAAAGTTTACCTTGTGTATCTTCTGTGCATGTACGATTCAAAAATTACACTCTCTGGAGATTTTAATCCTTCCTAAACTACCTAACCCGTATGTTCCTAGAAGAAGCCTTAGCCGATTGCGCTATCAAACCGCTGAATAAGCCAGGAGCCTCTCAGGAATATATGCACCATATTATTTACTTTTAACATATTATGAGAAGTTAGGTTAAAAAAATTGTAAGACGCAAATTTAAAATGAAAAGACCGACGTTTGGCACAAAACTGGACTAAAATCGTTACAGAACAATGTGCCCTTTATGATCCATTTCTGTAACACGTGTGATATTCTAGTGATTCAACAGTTGTATCTCCCTGTGATATACTTGTTTCATTAGACGTAGCTGGAAGAAAATTCTGTAAAAAATGGAAGTGTAAGCAAGTCAATTTTTTAAGGCCAGCAGGCCGAAAAATAAAGGTTTATCTATCTACTTGTTTCATTATATGATTACAGAACGTTCACATATCCTCATAGTAGCAGCGTTACAGAATAGTGTGCCCTTTATGTTCCATTTCTGTAACACATGTGACAATCTAGTGACGTAATAGTTAAATGACTCTGTGATATACCAGTTAAATGATGAAATTCCAAAACTCTTACGTATCTTCAAAGTAACAGTATGACAGAATAGTCTGCTCTTCATGTTACATTTCTGTAACACATGTGTCATTCTAGCGACGTAGCGGTTATGTTACCCTGTGATATACTAGTTACATTACAGAATTCCAGATCTCTTGCGTATCCTTACGCGAACAACGTTACAGAACAGTGTGCCCATCATGTTTCATTCCCGTAACACGTGTGACATTCTAGTAACGTAAGTTATATCACTCTGTAATATACCAGTTACATTACGTAACATTAATAAAGTTACATTTAAAGCGACATTTAAGTTAAATTACATTAATTTTCCACATTCATCAGTTGAATTACGTAATTCCAGTATTATTACGTATCCTTACAATAACAACGCTACGTAACAGTGTGATCTTTATGTTCCGTTTATGTAACATGTACGACATTTTAGTGATGTCACAGTTCTATTACACTGTTTTACATTAGTTGCATCACCTAATTCCAGAACTGTTACGTATCTTTATAGTCACAGTGTTACAGAACAGTCCCGAGTAAAAATGCTTTGACTTGAGTTCGACTTGGTTATGTCTTGAGTTCGTGTCCAACATATCAATGTCTGGCTGCGTCTCAAAACTAAGTCGAGACATGCAAATGTAAACTCGTAAATAGAT
>NC_046658.1:79679091-79692090 GCF_010883055.1 Belonocnema kinseyi | reverse complement strand
CATATATCTAGTCGGGAGTGGTGCTGACTGAAAACAGATGATTTGGAGCGAATCGCGCGCCATCTGTTGGTCATTCTAAGGACTTATTGAACTACCCTCGTACTAAATAAAAATCTCGTATAACTATAAGAGAAATTTTAGGAATAATTTGATAAATGTTTGGAAATCTTCTAAAGTTCAATTTAAACACACTGGAATTATTTTTCAAATTGCTTTAAAATCTTCCGGATTCATTTTTGACACTTTTGGGCATTTTTGTAATGTTTTACAAAATCACTTCAAATATTCACAGGAATCTTAAAAATGTATGTGTATTATCTTAAAATCTTTAACATTTTCAAAATTTTCAAAATTCTACATTTTGTTTTAACCTTTTTGAAATTTTTTATTACTTTAAAAACGTTTTAAAGCTTCTAAATATCTTTTAAAATTTAAATTTTCTTTTTTAACAATGATGTTTAGAAACAGAAAATTCTCAATTTTTATTAATAAATTAATGCATATAACTTCATTTAATATGTCCAAGGGGTTATGAATAGAATACTTTTGTCATTTGTTAAACATTTGGTCAAAAAGGTTGATAAGAGAATATTACTTACTTCATTATTAAAGAACCATTTACAGTTTTTTAATATTGTCTTTTTGAAATAATTTTTTAGAATTAAAATTCCTCATTTAGAAATTATGATTTCAAAAATTCTTGAAAATTCAAAAGAACAAACTAAAAAAGCCACTTGAAGCCCCATTTGCGCAGCCGTTTGGACGTGTGAAATTTAGGCGCCGAGACGTTTAGCCGACAAACATTTAGGCTCTGTGTAGTTTAGGCGCTTAGATTTTAGGCGAGGGACGTTCAGACGCCAGGACATTTAGTCACCAGGTCGGCGAACGGTCTGAAATCGAATAAATTGAATCTTCACAGCACTAGTACTGATAATTTTTTTTCGAAATTTCAATATTTAAAGTCGGAAAATGTATTCTTAACGTCAGACTTCCTTTTCAGCATATGTATTTATTATAAATCTTATAATAACTTGGTAAATTTTTGTTTTAATATATCTGGAAACTTCGAGGCCATTTGCTTTTCAGTTTCAAACAAAGTATATAAAAATCAATACTATCTTATTTCGCCGTAAAAAATAAATCAATTTACGACTTAAAATACATGGCAATAGCATTCATTCATTTTTATTATCGTCGAAAAACATAGAGTAAATCACAACAGATTTATAAATTTATTGTGCAATTTATAGTACATTATTAAGAAAGGTAATGTACGCTGCGGTAGGACCCGACTATTCATTTAACTGTTTCTGTTCAAAATTTTTTTTATAAAATTCATTATTGAGTTGCTTTTAATGTTTTAAAGAAACAATCTTAACATACATTTCCTAAACTCTCGTCTTTCTTATCACTCACATTTATCAATTCTCGTTAAAGTTCCTAGAACAAAGTTATTTGCATATCGCCGTAAATTAAAATTAACTACTGTTAAAAGTAACCCACTACAGCTCTTAAAAGATTTGAATTTTTTAAGCAGTTCTTACCCTCACCTGACAGTAGATTTAGAGAATCTAAATACCTCTTTTCAATTATTTTAAACTAAACTCTATCGAAGGTGTAACTATAACTTAATTTAAAGTATCCGACTAAGTTAATATCGTATAAATAACTACCTTTAATATTTTATACAAAAAACTCATTCGTCATTAAGTTCATAAATGAAAGTTATACGTATAAAGAGAGTAATTAAAAATATTGAAAATGAAAAACTAATTTAGAATGGTTTTAGTAGAAATACACCGCGAAAATCTACTTCGTTAAACTTCCGAAACGATAACAAGCTCTCGTTAAAATTTCTCGAGAAAGAATTTTACTTCACATCGGGGCTAGCAATTAAATAAAAATAAAGCAAGTATCAGATTGATGTTTAAGTGGAAAAGACGAAGAACAGTCATATCTTTTTGATTTTTCTTTTGATTAAAAACTTCTTAAATTGAATACCCTCAAAAGCATAATTGGATAACACGATGTATAATATATATTAATAATGTATGTTCTAGATTAATATTAAAGAATCATGCAAATTCTTTGACAGTTTTTGTTTAATTGCAACATAGATAATCGGGTGCCCAATAAAATTTGGTACTTCTAAATTTTACAACGCCACCTCCCAAATGTCTTCCTTTGTGTGGAAAAATTCTGCCATTAATTTTCATTTCATTAACAAAAATTGTTCAGAAGTTCCGCTAAAAAGTATTTTTAGCGCAATAAATAATAAATACGTTCTAGCGGAAGTATTTCTTATTATTTGTAGAAAATAAGACCTAAATTTTATATAAAGAAAAACAGCAAAAAAATGTTTGAAGATATTATTGGGCTTGGAATACTAATTGTTTACTTTCTTCACAATTAATGGACCGAAATGGCCCCTAAACATTTTTTCTTGGAGTATTATACACAAGATATCTTTTACAATATAAAGAGAATATTCTCTGTAATTATTATGAAAGAAAAATTATTATGAAAGAAAAAAATCTTAAATTTTAGAAACGTAACAAAAATACAAAATTTTATAGTTCTAAGATTCGTATAAAACTCGTATAAAATTTCATGTGACTATGTGCGTTAATATCATAAAAATAGTTGTTTTTTTCAAAAATTATTTGAAGTTCAAAATAATTTAATGAAATCTATAAGAATATCAGGTGAATTTAAAAGAATTTAGATAAAATTTAAAAGAACTCCACAATATTGGGAAAAATAGAAAAAATATCATTGATTTAAGTAAAATGGGAGTAAATTTAGAAAAATCCAAGGGAATTTAGGAGATTTTAATAAAATGTAACAAAATTTCCTTGAATTAAAGAAAACTCAGAAAAAGGACAGTTAATTTAATCAAATTTAAGTGGATTTAGAGAAATATAAAAGAAATGAGAAGAATTCTATGAAATTCATAAAAATCCAAGGTGAATTAGGAAAAAATTAAAATTAATTGGAAACAATTAAAAAGTAATAACAAAATGTATTGAATTCATTGGGTTTGCAGTAAATTAAAAAATATTCCACAGAATTTAAATGAATTTAATGAAATTTCTATGAATACAAGGTGAGTTTAAATGTCTTTAGGGAGAAGTAAAAGAAACGAAAAAGAACAGACAAGAATCCATAGAATTGAGTATAATCGAGTGAATTTATAAGAATTCAAGTCATTTTCAAAGAGTTTAAAAGAAATTCAAGAAATTTCGGATAAATTAATAAGCATTCAGGGTGAATTTCAAATTAAGTGCATAAAATCCCAAATATTTAATTGATTTTAGTAAAATGGAAGGGAATTTAAAATCATTCGATATAATTGATATAAATAGAAATCTGAATTAAAGTCAAAAGAATTCAAGGTGAACTTAAAAGTCCTTAGGATGAATAAAAAATGAAAATCCAAAAAGGAATCATTAAATTCATTGAATTATAAGGGTATTTTAGAAAATCCAGAGTAAATTCAAAAGAATTCAATTGGATTAAAGAAAATTCAAAGATCACTAAAGTAATATTTTAATTTTTAAAATGACCAAATACGTGATAAAAGCTTATATCCTTTTCAAGACAGTTATTATAAAAATGCTAAGATTTTTCAACTACAACAAAATGTTAATTTTGGTGTATTTTCAAAATTCATAATTTATTTCAATCACCGGGTATAAATATTAAAACCTTAGTTACCATATAAAGAATATTCTTTTTATATTATAGAATAAATTCTGTGCATATTATTTCAGGGAAGAACATTTTTTGGGGGCCTTATTTTCAGACCATTAATAGTAATTTTTATTGAACATTTTATCTTTCAAAAATTTTCTGTTTGTTTTATAAAATATAGGTCTTACTTCCTAATAAATAAGAAATACTTTCCAGGGTAAAAGAATCTTTTAGCCTTTAATTAGAATTTTTCAAAAATTACAAAATTTAATTTTCAAACCTACAAAAGCCCTCTAAACAATTTTTTCTACATAAAAGAAAATTTAGAAAAGCATAATTAATTCTAGGTAACTTCGTGTTTCAAAAGAAATATTTATTTTTTAGGATGGCAAACAGAATCATGTGAGCTTCCCCGAGTTTCAACAAAACGGTTCGACGAAACTCTTCTCTCAAGGTTTGTAGGACCAGCAAGGAAAAAAATCTTATTTGAGAAGAACAATGAAACATAATCTAATTTGTTGTGGACATTTTTCTTAAAGATTACATAAACGATGTTCTGTACGAGTCCGAAAATGGGGATGCTTCTAAGCCTTCGAATAGGGACGACTGGGAATCAGGGATAACATTCACTGCTCGGACTTCCGGTATGAACTTCATCTTTTGAGGGAAATCAAAACCTATTAATAGGAAGTTGAAAAAATGGTTAAATGAGAAAATGGGAATAAGCATATCATATATTTTTAATTGGGGGAATAAAGTGTTTTATTTAAATAATAGAATGTAATGCTACTTTGACACAAACGAACAAACATTTATTAGTTACGGTCAAGTTAAACAATTATTCAAATAACTTATCATTCTAATATATAATACGATAGATTAATATCAATGGGAATTGTTAATTTTAGAGAGGAACTTTGTTCTTGATGTTAGGGAAACGTTTTAAAAATTAGAAACTTTTTAATTAGAAACGCTCAAAACGTAAAAATAAAAAATAAAAGACGTAAAAGAATTTCAAGTCTTTAAAATTAACAATTAAAAAATTGAATAGTTCCAAATATGGACGTTCAGTACGATATATTTAAAAATTCATTTTATCAATAGTATTAACATTTTTTAACCGAATTCATTTCAAATCATGGAGAATGGCGATTGACATGTTCAAGATTGGCTTTCCAATGAAATTTGTTTTTATAGGTGGATGATAAGGAAACACGTTTTTTTTCATTAATTGAGAGACATTTTTACATTTTTACGATTTTTTACCAATTTTAACGGAAAGAAATTTTTGCCAAGCTTACATAAAAAACAATGCTATTTTTGCCATTTTTAAAATATGAAGGTTTTTCTTGATTCAGTTTATCGACTTTTTTAATACTTTTTCAAAACTCACAACAATATTTTTTAAATAATATAAAATGGCAAAGTTATTTTCCTTTTTTTAAATCAGAAAAAAATTGTTCATAACAACTCTATATTTTTTCTGCTATTTTTAGAAATGATAGGTACTAATATTTTTTTCTTCCGAAAATAAAAATGTTATTTTATTGAACATAAAGGTATAATGCGTCCAAAGTTATTTAAAGAATATGCTTTACCTATCACTCCTAGAAATTTCAGCAAAAAAGATAACAGATTAAAGAAAATCTCGTGACTTAGATTTTCAAAAAATCGCAAGAGCTGGACCATTTTTATTTTTTCTTCGTTTTTCTCATCTGTTTTTAAAGAGTGAAACAAAAAACTTGACAAATGAAAATTGAAAAGAAAAAAATAATTAAATTAATAGTGAGCAAACAATGTAAGTACCTATTGCTAACAAAACTTTCAGGAAAATATGGAATTTTGGAGAAATATTCGTTTCCTTATTTTAAAAAAATCATAATAACTTTACCTCTTTTTATTATTTTCAAAATTTTTTTGTGGATGTAGAAAAATTCCTAAAACTGGATAAAGTGAAATAAGCAAACCACTCATAACTCAAAAACAAAAAAACGGTTCAGCTTTTAATGTAAATTTGGGGGAAAAACTCATTTTACCCTTAAAATTCTTAAATTTCCGTAAAAAAATATTCATTAAAAAGTACACGTTCCAAATTGAACAACTACGATAAGAAAGTCTTTAAAATTAGCGATTTTAATTTAAGACCGACCCAGAATAAGTGCAGCATTATCGTTTTTTTGAATAAATAAAAAGCAATTTAAAAACCAAAGGCTTTTCAGTTTAAATTCAGAATTAAATAATTCAAAATACTAAGCGTTCGAAATCGAATAATTAAACAAAAAGAAGCTGATAAATATTTGAAAAAAATTTCAGAACTGAATATTCACAAGGGTGATTGAAAAAATATATTTTTGAATCTGAACACGTACACAAGCCTAACTTGTACCTTTATAGTCAACCAATTAAAAAAAGAAAAATTGTATATGATTTATCTTCTATGAGAGTCTTGTCTTTTTTATTTGTTGTTGTTTGTATGTTCTCGAAGCCTTGAACATTCCTTTATTAAATGTGCACAAAAATTAAATTATTCTCTTTTTTGTTGCCATCACTTTTAATAATAAAACCCACAAGAAAGTAGGAGTTTCAACAGACCAGACTAGTTAATTCCGACGTATTTCAGGTCGCTGAATCCGCATCCGAAGTCAGAATATGCAAGTTAGCTCTTTTTTTCTTTCTAGCATAAAAAAATATCAAGTGCGTTCTAAACTACGACCCAAGCCAGATTTATGTTTAAAAATCTTCGGTAAACATTGATAAACTTTTTTAATCTACTCATTGTATGTTGTGATTGGCACACCATATGTCAAATTCCTATAGAAAAATGTGATAAAAGTAATATAAATTAATTATTTTGCCTGAAAATGAATTTTTAAATTTCCTTTAAACGACACACAATGTTGGTAATGTCAGGAGGATAATTTTGTATATACACAAATACAAAATAATACATGAATTTTGAATCATTAAGAAAATGAAAACAACAAAAAATCAATAATATAAACAAAATTCAAATGGGGGACCTCGAAATCATATCCGATTTAGCATTTTGTATTTTGAAAATTTTGTTCCATCTGACCTGAAATTACATTATTGTATAATTTAAAAAAATGACAATATAATTAAATATAATTAACAATGAGAGGAAAGGAAAAAATATAACATTTTTTTTTTAAACTTGTAATCTCCTAAAAGAACTTAATCTCTTGATATTAAAAGATTCATCAATAACTCCCGGAGCAGATGGTCCATCTTCTGGACCTGATATCGATGACGATACCAAAACTGATTCAAGAACAGAAGACAGCCAGACTTTTGGAAGAGTAGATAGTAAGACTTTTTCTTTCTGATATTTATAATAAAACTAATTTATTTTTAGAAAAAATCTAACCAAGCTCTATAGTATTAATATTACTTTATATTTTTTTAAATAAAATCTAGAGATTTTCTCTCATTTTGAATTGCAAGGAATTTAATTATTCTAACTAAGATCATAATCATTACTTTTCAGGGTTTCGTAGCCCCGAGGCGCCAGAAATCCTTATAATTTCGGTCGGGTGTTCGTTCATCCGTTCGCCGTGCTTTCTTCTAAGAAGGGGTAGTGAAGGGAAATTATAGGAGGGAAAGTTAAAGAATTTAGAGAAAATTAGGGAAGGTGAAGTAGAGAAAGTGAGGGGAAAAGAGGAGAGGGGTAGTAGGTAGGTGAGGGAAAATAAGCTGAGATGAAGTAGGAGAATTGAGGGGAAATGAGGTAGAATAAAGAGAGGGAAATAAAGGGGAACGAAGAGGGAGTAGAGGTACTTAGGGGAAGTGAGGGGAAATTAGAGGGAATAAAGAGAGTGAAATTAGGGAAAAAAGAACTAAAGTGAGAAGAAATGAGAGTAAATGAGGGAAAATGAAAGTAGGGAAAGTAGAGCAACTTGGGGAGAAGTAGAAGAAGTGAGTGTAATTGAGATGAGGGGTAGTAGAGGAAGTGAAAAAATGAGGGGAACAAAGAGAGGGGTAGTAGATGAAAAGAGAGAAAATGAGTAGAGGAAAGTAGGAGAATCGAAGAAAAATAAGGTGGATTGCGGAGAGGGGAATGGGAGGAGGGGGTGAATAGTGAGTAGGAAAAGTGAGAGGAACGAGAAAAAATAAGGAGATGGAAATTATGTGAAATTGAATGTAGAGGCAGCGAGAGAAAATGATGGGAAATTAGAATAGGAGAAATTCGGAGAAAGTAGGAAAAGTGAGTTTAATTGAGAAAAAGTAGAAAAAATGATTATAAATGAACTAAGTGAGTGAAACGAGTTAGGAGAAGGGAAAGTTGTGGAGGAGAGCGAAGGGGCAAGCCGGGGATAAAGGAAAGAGGAAGTAGGAAAATCTAGTGGGAGAAGAGCACGGAAAGTATGGGGGGATGTTGGAACGACTTAATTAACGTATTAGTATACTAAAAATCCTGATTGCCTTTAACTAATTTTTTTTTCTAATAATTTTTTTTTTTTATTTAAGGTGATATTTATCGAGTGACTACACCAACAGCAACGGAAACGATGCTGCCTTGGAAACGAGAGGACGACTATGATTCCGCCCATCCAATTCAACAAAATGAATTTCCTGGATGGTGCTCAAACAAAGAATACATAGCGTACAGTTCACCTTCAGCAACTTTTCTAGGTAAGAAAGATTTGAAAATCTCTTTGAGATTTTGTAGAGAAACTTGCATAATTACTTTTCTAATTAAGAATCAAGAAATCCAATTTTTTCAGGGGACAAGGATACTCGCAAATTGCCTCCTTAAAATAAAATATAATGCATGGTATTAAATCGTGCTTAAAATTTTAAGAAAATACGAAACCACTCAGAGTGTAAATTATGCTTTCAAAAATTCAATATCAATGTATTATTTATTATCAATTTGATCTCACATTAACGCTTTCGCAAGCACTTTCGTATTATTTTTTTATTCGCTTTTTTTAATCTTTCTAGATTGCAAAAGTATGTATTTGATAAATTACAATAAATAATCATTTAATAGAGAAGGTTTGTGAATAATTAAAATATTAGACGGCTATACTGAGCTATAAATATATGCTGTATCCTGAATAAAAATTGTATATAAATGTTTTTATAGTAATATTTTTGCATTTATAAAATATTTTAAACCGGCTAATGGGCCATTCAACAACTACGTCACGCTATTTTTAACACTTTTTACTTCTACCCTTCTTCGACATAGATGATCCCACAAAAGCTTAAACTGACTTTACAGCCAAAAATGATATTAAAATAGGGTAAACAGGGTGAAAATTTTGAAATTTCACGTCAAAGTATAATTGAATTTTCAACAATATAGTTCCAATTTCAACCAAGCAGTTGAATTTTCAACAAAGAAAAAAATTCATTTGAGACCAAATAGTTGCATTCACAAACAAATAGTAAAATTTTAAAAGAGACAAACCTTTAACCAAAAGTTGAATTTTGAAGACAAATAGTCAATTTACTTAGAAGATAGTTGAATTTCCAACCAAGAACTTTTCTACCAAAAGATATGTATTTTGAAACTGAGCAAAACGAATTTTTAAAAAATAGTTGGATTTTTAATCAAATGATTGATTTTTTTATCTACAAAGATGAATTTTTAATCAATTGGTCGAATTCTTAAAAAAAATTCAACTTAAAAAAGGACCTTTAATTTTGAACTAAATAGTGAAATTTTCAAGCCAGAACGATACATTTTTTCGAAGGCAATTCACTTTTCAATCCAAAAAGACGAATTTGTTAATAAGCAATTTAAAATAAATAGTTGAATTTGCAATAAAAAAGTTGATATTTAATTATCAAAGGTTTTATTTTATAATAAAAAAACAGTTGATTTCAACTAAAAATGACGAATTTTCGCCTAAACAGATTAACTTTTAACAAAACAGTTGCATTTTTAACAAAAAAATGTCATATTTCTACAAAAAAAAAATAAATTTAAAAAACAAAAGACAAACTTTAACAAAGCAGTTAAATTTTCGAACAAAAATTTTAATTTTTTAACAAAAAAGTTAAATTTTCAACAGGGTAAGACTTTTCAGAGAAGAGAGAAAAAATTGCAACAACGTTGTTGAAGTTTCAAACCAAAAGGACGAATTCGACAGAAAATAGTTGAATTTCCAGCCAAAAATACAAATTTTCAACCAAAAAGTTAATTTTCAACCAAATAGTTGATTTTATGAAAGTAAGAGAATTTTCTACAGAATAAGACGAATTCTCGACAAAACAGTTGAATTTTTTAGCCAAAAGGACGATTTTTTAATTTGAAAATAAGAATGTTGAACAAAAAAGTTACACTTTTAAAAAAGAAAAATGATTTTCTATCAAAAAAAGAACGTAATTTTCTACAGAATAAGACGAATTCTCGACAAAACAGTTCAATTTTTTAGCCAAAAGGACGATTTTTTAATTTGAAAATAAGAATGTTCAACAAAAAAGTTACATTTTTAATGAAGAAAAATAATTGTCTATCAAAAAAAGAACGTATTTACAATATATCATATAAATTTGCAACCAAATTCTTGAATCTTCAGTGAAAATCGATAGATTTTAAACCAATAATAGAACAGTTAATTTTTCAGTTAAAAAATAATTAATTAAATTAAATTATATTGTGAGTTGAAAAAGTTAAAAATGGATTCCGAACCAGAAAAAAAGACGAATTTAGAAAAAAAAGTAGTTAAATTTTTAATTAAAAAAAATTAACTCACAACGTTGAATATTAGTGTGTTATTGTTGGCCTCTATCAATTTAGTTCGCATTAAATCAAAAAACTGAGAAAAATTTCTTAAGAACAGGGGAAAAAGAGGAATTCTTTTAAAAAAAGATAAAAGAGATATGTATTTAGACTCTACTTGCAAAATTAAATCACTCATTTTCATATTTTCATACATTGAAAAAATGGCTATTTCCATTTATGTTTTAAATATGTGACATCACATTCTGCGTTTACTGCTCGCCTTACGTCACAAATCGTCACAAAACCTGTTCGCCCCTCTTGCAGTGTGATTTAGTTTTTGAACGACCCCTCAGTACGTATAACGAAATTTAGAAATGATATAATATTACGTTTCTTACCTTAAAGTAACTAAAGTAATGTACCTAAATAAGATAAGTTTTTGTTTATTAATGTATCTTAAAATTGTTGCCTGAGTTCATTCAACCCTGGCTCTGAGTTTCGATTTTTTGCTACCATTATAAATGGGTGAGTACATAACATTTTGATTGATCACAGAGTGGTTGCCCCAATAACATCCAAGATCCAAATTGAGAATAACTCGACTAAAAAAAATGATCTTAGGTTGAATCACTGATCATAGTGACAGGAACAAAAATAAAGACAGTTTAATCTATAATTGATTTACAAGAATTAAGGTCAAAGTGCAGGTATTAATCCGAATAAATAAATTCATAATTTTTAATTGGTGCACTTATAGTCAGGCTGATGAAATATTACCTACAATAAGACAGATGTCGTTGTGCAATATGCATTCAACGCCATTCGAAACAATATGTATTCGTAATCCCTCCTGCTGATGCCAGTCTTATTACATAATTATAATAATCAGATTTGTATTACCTAATAACCTAGGCGAAAAAATTATATATAGTTTACATATTATGTGAAGTTTTATATATAAAATTCATTTGCTTTACACAAAAAATGTATAAAATAAATGAATATAATATATAATACTTCACACTATGTATGAACTATACATAATATTTCCGCTTGGGAATTCTTCAACAGAATCCTAGCTTTTAATCAAATAATAAAAATTTTAATTTAATTTTAGGGTCGAATATTAAATATATAATAACCTTTTACCTTTGGCACGTTTTAAAGTGTTTTCGACATGTCTATAGCATTGAAATTTCTGCACAATTTTTTATATCCTGTACATTCTTATTTACAAGGGCCCAAGCGGAAAAATTATATGTAGTTTATATATAGTGTGAAGTTTTATATATAATATTCATTTCTTTTGAACAAAAAATTTATAACTCAACTGAATATTACATATAATACTTCACACTATATATAAACTATATATAATATTTCCGCTTGGGTTATATTTAGTTTGAACCACATTCTTCAGTGATTTTTTTTGTTTGCATTTTGAATGTTTTGAAATCTGATTATTAATCCAAAGCAGGATTGAAACTGTCAGGTGGAAATATTATGTATAGTTTATACATAGTATGATCTATTATATAAATATTCATTTGTTTTATACATTTTGTGTATAAAACAAATGAATATTACATATAAACCTTCACGCTATATATATATAAACTATCTATAATTTTTGCGCCTGGGCTGCTAGATTATTGGAACTTTTTTGCAAGTTTTATGATTCCAAAATAATATTCATGCCTCGCAGTCCCTAATGAAAAATAAAATATAGCAAAAATGGTATGTTTCGCAAAAAGATAGCAATTTTCTATGGAGAAAAACTATTCCCTAAAAGAAGAAGAATAAAGTAAAATAAAACTAAGTGGAGCTGCAACAGATTTTATCCTAAATGTAATTATTCTTTTCCCACATTTAAAAATGATCGAATTCTTTCGGGGCTGCGGCTTTAAAGTTTTATTTATTATATTTTCAAAATCACACGGATTTACATAAAGAAAATATTTCTTTGATTCGAAGAAACATTTTTTGAATGACTTGTAATTATTTTCTTATACGGACATTTTCAAATTAGTTCAACTACTATTTTTAAACTTAAAAGCTGTTTTGAAAATATAAGAGTTCTGAACTTACTTAATATAAAATAGCTGAAGGTAGTTATTGTGAAAAAAATCACGTTTCTGGAAAATAAATTTTTCTATGATTATAAGAATTGAAAATATATTATTCGTAATTTTCCACAAAATCAAAAACATGATCTATTTCGAAAAAAGATTAGAACTTACAAAAACCAATTATTTTAACAATAGTTTTTGTATTTGCATTTTTTACTGTCACTTATTACCAGTTTGAAAAAAATGGTTCGATTGTAATAAATTATAGATTTTTTTAAAAGAAAACTTTCCCTACAGATGTACTGTTTGCAATTTAAAAAACAAGCGAACAATCTTCAAATAAAGTTATTTGTTTAAAAAATTACTTTAAAAAGACTATATGACTTATATCTCTGAGAAATAAGCCATCCTTTATTAAAGTTCAAATATTTTTCAAACATGAGAAAAGTGATAGTAAGATAAAATCCAATTAAAAAAAAAAACACTATCAAAATAAATCTTTCCCTAAGCTTTAAAACTTTTTCATCGAAAATAATATTT
>NC_046658.1:79659509-79678991 GCF_010883055.1 Belonocnema kinseyi | reverse complement strand
ATATTGTATCTATCTTATATTAATATTATATTTCTCATAAAAGTATTATTTATTTAACATATTGGAAATCACATCGTCAATTAAACGATTTTAATCATAGGAAAACTATTTTTTTAGAGAACTGATTTTTGGCACGTCAACTACCTCAATGATTACAAGATTTAAGTCATATTTATCATTTGTTTTTTTATCTTTTATTTCTATTTAAATTTAAAGGATTATTAGGCTTTGAAATATTTATTTCTCAAATTATCCGCTGCCAACTTAAATTATTTTCATGTGAAATTATATTTCTTGGTTATTCGATGAAATCCAAATATTTGAAACTTCAAACCTATTTGATTTAAAGTATTTCTCGTACCAAATTTTTTCTCATGAAAGAAAAACGTTTGTTTTCTTATGAAATAATGATGAAAAATTACAACAAATAATTTTCATAATTAAATGTTTGTATTACTGTCTCTTCTTACTAATTACACAGACACAAAAAAAGTGTGCGGATCTGGTAACAAGACACACGTATTCCTATGGATTTTGGAGCGCTGAATTCAAATTCGGTATCAAAATTCACCCATCACGTTATGGTTGAGCCATAAACTCAAAAAATGACGAAAAATCATTCACTGAGGTAAATAAATTTCAAAATAATGCCAGTGATGCAAATTTTCACTTCAAAACCATGTCGACAACTGTGAAGGATTAACCCTTGCCTGATATCAACTTATTTAACATAACTTTACACAACAGAACCTGACCTCACCTAACCTGAATTAACGGAGATTTATTGAACTACACGTAAAGCTCTGGAAGCATATTTTCCCAGTAGCAAATGTGTGCTACATCGAATGGGTCAACTCAAGCCTAACCTAGAAATAAATCTAACCTAGCCTAACCTAACCTAACCTCACGAAACACAATGAATTAACAATGAATTAGCAATGAACTAACAGAGATTTATTAAACTACACGTAAAGCTCTGGAAGCATATTTTCCCAGTAGCAAATGTGTGCCACATCGAATGGGTCAACTCGAGCCTAACCTAGTACCTTTGCGGTACCGTTTCATTCAGCTTCGGCTTAACCTACATAGAGGTTTAACCTATCCTAACCTAACAAAATCTGACCTAACCTAACCGATTATGCTGGCAACCCTGTTCTTGCGTACTTTCATATTTAAGACTGAGAACACATTTAAGACTGAGAACCGTACGCTTGCATAGCTACACGTGTGGTTGAATTTCATTCGGCTAGGTTAGGTTAGGTCAGGTTTTGTTAGGTTAGGATAGGTTAAACCTCTATGTAGGTTAAGCCGAAGCTGAATGAAACGGTACCGCAAAGGTTTTAGGTTAGGCTCGAGTTGACCCATTCGATGTGGCACACATTTGCTACTGGGAAAATATGCTTCCAGAGCTTTACGTGTAGTTTAATAAATCTCTGTTAATTCAGGTTAGGTGAGGTCAGGTTCTGTTGTGTGAAGTTATGTTAAATAAGTTGATATCAGGCAAGGGTTAATCCTTCACAGTTGTCGACATGTTTTTGAAGTGAAAATTTGCATCACTGGCATTATTTTGAAATTTATTTGCCTCAGTGAATGATTTTTCGTCATATTTTGAGGTTATGGGTCAACCATGACGTGATGGGTGATTTTTGATACCGAATTTGAATTCAGCGCCCCAAAATCCATAGGAATACGTGTGTCTTGTTACCAGATCCGCACACTTTTTTTTGTGTGTGGCTGTGTTATTTAAAATTGATGAATTTTATAAATCATGTCTATTTTTCGAGGAAAGCATTCTCAACAACTCTACTGTTTCCAATTTAGAAAATAAGTAAATAATAATTGGATATACTTATTTTAAAAAAATATTGTCTCCTAAAAAATTGCGCTACCAATTTATGCCATACAAAAGTTTACTTTTAAAATTGAAAACAGTTTCAGGAAAAAATAAGCCATAATTTTTTAACGTTCAACGATTTCTAAAAAAATGTTGTAAAGCGATTTTAGGCAAAAATTCAGTTGCAAAAACAGGGTTAGAAAACATTTTTCGCATCTTCTCAATATCTTGTCAATACGAATTTTCGAATCCTTGAAACTAACAAAAAATTCGACCATAACTTGTTGACAAAATTTGAAAAACTTTGATACTTGGTAAGATTAAAAATAGAAGGCTGTGAGACTTGAATATTTTTATTTCAAGTTTTTTGCTTGATTATGATTGTATTATTTACAAAGGTCTGCCTTTTTTTAAAGGTGTCGCTTGTCGCTGTTTCAGGAGGAATTGAACAACCAAAGATTCAATCTGTGATTGGTCTTTTCCGAAGAGAAAGTGTTGGTACTTCCGATACTTTAGATTCACATGAAATAGACGAATGCGACGAATACACAGCGATGAGATTCGAAAAAGGTGGCAGCCCTTCCAACAAGCCAAGTAAGATCCTATGAAAATGGATCAGAAACAGATTTTGTAAGCATGCTAAGGTCACCGGCCGTATTATGAAACAGTGTCCGTTTTTATAAGAAACTAAATCAGAGAAAATGAAGCTTTTATATTTAAAGGAAAATTTTTAAGTATCTTTATTTCACAGCATTTTCAAATTGTGAAGTCATACGTACCTGAAAAGCAAATGTCATCGGTTTGCAAAAATTCTGATAATTTAACATACTTACATGAAAAAAATAAGATTGTTTATTTAAAAGCTTTTGAATTGTAGAATATATTGCAATTTTTATTTTACTAATTACTTTTTGATATTTTTCACAATGAGACAGAAATCTCAAAGTCACTCTATTCCTTTTTTATTGTTCAAAGTGTGAATTTAAACATTACTAGATCCTGATAATAAAATAATTATTGTACACATTTCATACGTTTATAGCGATACAGTTATGACGGAAACTTTGATTCTTTTATTCTTGAACAGAATAAAATTCAACTTTAGTTAATTATTTCTGAAATATTGATTTTAGGTAAAAAAAAAGTACTTGAATTCGCGGTACTGCGAAATTCAGTACTGTGAACTCCCGCTATTGAGTACGTTTTCTCCCCGATAGTGAGAACAACGCTATAACCCCTTCTCCCCCACTACTCATTTCTATATTTGATGATTTCATCAAATGTAAAATTCACTGTTCATTCTACAATGATTTCATAAATAAACAATTATATATTTCTTTCTTTAATAAATCTTTTTTTAATTATATTTCCATATATTTTTCACAGAAAAAAAATATCGCAAAATTCGTCAATCTACTTGTACTTAAATCACGAAGATTTTTGTATGTAGAAAGGTACACAGAAAAACGCTGGTGTTAAATTTGTTGCAGCTCAAATTTCATTGGGCTTCCAATGATCATTTGAGAGTTTTCAAGTCTCAAATGTAGTCCTCTAAACGTAGGTGCCCATGTGGGCATCTAGGGGAAAGTATCATTTGGAGACTGAATTTGGCTCATGCAGAGTTGTGAAGTTCTGAACCGCGTTGTCAGCCACCTGAATACCTATCAAAGCAACTATTTGCTTTGCAATATTAGCCTAAATAATTGTTAATAAGGAAACCAATTGAAACAATATTTACCTAATTTTCAAATTTCTTTCATTTAATAGGGCGTACCAGTCACTTAGAATAAAATTATAACTTCCTAATGCAACTTCCAAAAGTTAGGTTAGTCATGCCCGTCTACATTTAAACTAAAGCCGGGATGTATAGAGAAAGGCATGACCGTCTACATATACAATAAGGTATTTTCACTCCAATCACTAGCTCACTTCACTTCGTTGAATACTGAGGGGATAACAATTGACCAAATGCATGGGAATCGGTTAATTTTTTCTCTATTTTTCTAATATCTTCGTAGAAAGTAATTTTTCTGTATAAGTGCAATCGAAAAATGTTTTTTTTTCAGGGATTATTTAATGCAATAATAAAATGATAATACTTTTCATTCATGCGTGCGTTAGGATTGAGCGCTGGTTGTCTACCCTTTGAAGCGCGGTTCAAAATTACATTGAAAAACAATTCTTGTAATTTAAATAAATAATTATTAAAATATACACAAGAATGTATACAAATTGTATAACTTTTGATTTCAGACAAGAAAAAAAATGTATAACACATATATTTGATGAATAACAGTTTATTTTCATTGAATTTGAAGGAATAACTAATATTTCTCAAAATATTTGTTAATAGATACATTTTTTTAAATACCATATGATATTTTAGCAGCTTGATATATAGAAGCTAATTGCAGAATATAATAGTGATAATATTTTAATAATTCTAAAACAAAATTTCAGATTGTTCTTTTCGATTTAGACGTGACAAAACGAGGCCCTAACGCAAGCGCAGTAGCTCAGGGTGCCAACATTGGCATCATTGGTCCACAGTACAATCCGGAAAAATAAATCAAATCAGCCGGCAGAAAAGGGTTGGGATATGAAAGCTTCAATTAGGTATTTTCACTTCAACCATCAACTAACTTCACTTTCTTAAAAGCTGAGGGGGAAAAATGGATCAAATGCATGAAACAAAACTTTATTTCTGTAATATATTTGTAATTAATCATCATTATTATTATTCTATTAATTCATTAAATAGTAATTAAAAAATAAAAACTATTTTTTGAAAAAACTTATATAGAAAAAATTACCTTTAACGACGATGTTAGCAAAATAGGGCAAAAATGAACTGAATCCTATACATTTGATCCCTTACTTTCCCCTCAGAAATCTATGAAGTGAAGTTAGCTGTTTATTGAAGTGAAAAATCCTAATAGGCTTTTATCTTATCAGTTTGAATGTTCCCGCCGCTATATTTGAAACATTGCAATGTTTCATGAAACTCCCATTATGCAAATTTACATCCCTATTTAGTCGCTGGTCAATGATAGGAAATAAAAAGTTAGTTAATTATTATTATAACTTACCTGCTTATTAACATCTGTTTCACTCAAATAACGACCGACCAAATGATATTGACAGATGACTTACAATTTGTAGACGACACTTCACGTTGCGCTGGATGAGAAAAAACAGTGTCTAAATGATGCTTTTCCCCTAGATTCTCCGAATGAACCTGTGTGGCTCAAATTTGTTGCAACTTTATTGAACACCGATTTCGGTGTACAATGGAGGATCGGCGATTTTCTGTGTACAGTAGATGGAAATATAAAAATATCCTTATTTTTAACGTATATTTTTACTTAAAAAGTTGCAAAAGCGAACAATCCTTATTTTATTAAAAGAGTCTCCTTTCTTAAAATCGAACGTTAACGCAGAAATGACATGGTTTTTTGTATACAAAGAGACAAAGCGAAAAGAGACATCGAAATATTGTTATTTGTTGTTCGACTTTTCTGCGATATTCAAGAACGATTTAAGAAACTTTTCGCACCACAATTTTCGATAAAGTCGTTCTCTCTTTTTCTTTGGGTTCCTCAGCTTCATTCTCGGACTCGTCTTCGCTTTCAGGAATCGTTAAATTCAATCCCGTGTTTTCGTTGATAATCTGCTCGTCAATTTTTTTTGGTAAGTCGCCAAGTACTCGTCCTCTTCGAATCACTCATCAGCGTTCAATAAAGAAATTGTTTCCCCTCCTGGAAGATTATGAATAAAATAAAAAATCGTGTCAAGGCCGGTCGCATGTTGGACAACTCTCTGATTGCACGAATTCTTCTCAACTGAATTGGGCAACAAATTATTACAGACATTTACTGAAGTGCTTGGAGAAAGCGAATACCAAGCATGAGTGAAAATTCGCAACTTTCGAAGCACATCCCATTTTTGGACGAAAATTTCCACTTCGTTCTTGTCATTGTACTCGGAGACCAACAATTCTCAAAGAAACGCTGTCCTGTAACGCCTTTTTGTGATAAAAATTACTCCCATCTCAATCGGCTATATGAGACTCATGCAGTTAGGTGGGAGAAACATGACAAAGCATTGTTCGTCGATCTCATTGAGTTCCTCGGCAAAAAAATGAGTTCTTGAGTTGTCCAGAAACTGAAGGAACCTGTAATAGTGCAGAAAATTATAGAATGGAGATAAATGGTTTTACTGGAAAGCCGTTAATTTTTTTAATTGAAACTTTGTTGTTATGCCTCTCATTGGGCTTCCACGCTTTAACCGCTTTCAAAAAGATGTTTCGCTACTAGACAAAAAAAATTCGCTCGTCATCCAGGCTTTTTTGGTTCCTCTGTATTCGCAAGACAAATTGGTGTCAGCTTTAAAACATCGGGGCTTTTGAGCGGTACCAATGCCAAAGTGGTGGCACGCGAATGAGCCGGAAGCGTTTGCACGTAACATCACTGTTATGGGTTCCTTTTTCTGTTTATGGCCAGGCACTTCAGTTTTGGACCGAACAGCAGGAGTTTTCTCAGACAACGCCTCGTTTTGAAGTTCAGTTTTATCAGCGTTAAGTATATTATCCAGGGGATATCCTCGATCTCGAATCAGCATCGTCATTGCTTCACTGAAAACTCGGCTGCTTTCGCAATCGGATGATGCCTTTTCACCTTTGGTTTGGAGAGTCCGAATAGAATGACGTTTCTTGAATCTATCAAGCCATCTTTGGTTGGCGTTGAAGTTGACTTTCTTCGGGATGGAGCCAACATTTTGCAGAATTTCAAACACGATCAATGCTTTTTCATTTAATAATTTGCCTGACACGGGCTGGCCAGACATTCGTTTTTCGCACAGCCAAGCATAGACAGTGCATTCTAAGAGGTCCCAGTCATTTATCTTCAATCGTTTTTGCTCTATGCTATCCTTCATTCAGCTCTATTTTCGAAGCCTTTTCCTTGATTTTTTCTTGCTTAATGCGAATTGATGCAATCGTCGATGGCTTAACGTCATATTTTCAGCACAATTCATAATTTTTGATGCCCATTTCGAGTTCTTGGAGGATCAATAATTTTGTATGGAATGAGAGCTTTTTTTCTTCGTCTAAAAATAAAAATCGACTACGTTACAGGTTATCATTGACACCTTTTACTTTTTAGGGATTTTTTGCGTGTAAATACACCAAACTCTCGCATTCAGTCACCCCGCTCTCAGCCTTCCTAGAACTGCTGGCTCCATCAGTTTCTCAGGGGAGCAGAGTGAGAGCTGCTGCGACATTATGTATATAGATATATATTCCTATTAGAAACGAGTTAGGTGGCGCTCACATTTTACGTTTCTATCCCCAGGAAACCAGTCCAAGGCTATTTGAAGACAACCCCCGACACTTGACTGAAAGCGCGAGTTTGGTGTAGATTCTTCACATTTGAAAACACAGCTAAAAAAATGCATATGGTTTTACGGTGTGGATTTTTAGATTCATAATTTTCAATTCATAGTCAAATAAATTTAAATTTAAATTAAAATAGTCGGACGAGTGGGGTCCCCTCACGTATTCTCAGTATTGAGGTCGGGCTTGCGCAAAATGTTCGCAGTACCGGAACTCGAATGTATATATAATCAATAGCTATTACAAAGGTTCTTTAAATTTTTGATATCGTGAATTATTAACTAAAATGTATTACTAAATGTGATTTTTGTTTCGAGACATGAAGTATTTATTCACTGTTCATGAAGAGATCAATAAAAAAGAAGATTTGTAATATTTGAACAAATACTTATTTTTAAAAAATCAAATATCTAGCCTGTCATCAACATCTGTCTCATAATACGGCCTTATAGAAGCGTCAGCAATAGGCTGGCAAAAAATTGAAATTTCTTTGACAGCACCCGCTTATTTTGTTAGGTTTAAAAAAATGAATACGCCTTTTTTAATGTTAAAAGGTGTCGCTTATCCCTTGAAGTTCCCCAACATAATAACATGGGGAAAACACGTGTTTTTAAATTTCGTCCAAAACATGAAAATAGATGATAAAATGCAGACTATACTTTTATGATTTGATGAATGCTCTTCAAGAAAATGATTCCATCATTAATTTGTATTTTCATGGAATATTGTTAATTAAGGGTATTTTATTGATACTATGGTCTATTTAATGAACTTGGGGAGTGTGTTTTTTTTATTAAAATAGATTTATAATTATAAAGTTTCAAAAAATTTAAAGTTTTCAAATAAATTAAATTAAAATTTTCTGTACGAATTCAACCTTTTAACGGTAAAAGCTAGAGAATCGTGCTTTTTTGATAACTTTTTAACCATTTAAAAATGTGAATAGTGAATTATTCAATTTCGGTACATTATGTAACAAAGTCAGTAATCACCCGAGGAAAAAATCTTCTCGCGAGTACAGTAATTACCCGAGGGAAAAATTTATTTTTGTCACGTGATGCACATAGTATTTTATTCCACTCTTGACCATGGCTACCTTTTGGCCTTGAAAAGCTGGTCCGACGCATTTTTGTATAGCTTTATTTGCGCCAAATTTTTTGTTCTAAACATTTTTAAATAAATAAGAGCAGTTAAAAATAAAGAATATATTTAAAAGTAAGATTTCACATTTATTAATTAGGCCATATTATTCAGAAAATACCGCTGGTTTGCGGTATTATAAGATAATCATTTTTAAACGAATAAAAATTGGATGGATTCAACGACACAGAGGTCGTTAATCAATCTTCTTAGTCATCACTCCAGACGAAGAGCTTTACAGATTTATCATATCATAGATCACACAAAAATACGCAAACTGATTGATAATCCCATATTAATTAATTATTTATTTCCAAATTGATAGATGATAAAAAGACTCAAGCGAGGCGACGTGGCTCGATGATGGAGCTCGGGGCCATAGCATCAACAGCGAAGGAAAAAAGCAACAAAGGATCTCAATCTCTACCCGAATATTGGAATCCTCACCGATTGCGATTTACTTCCTTCAGTTATTCTGCGAAGGAACCAGCAAGTCTTTCGACCGCTTTGATCACCTCTTCGTCCAACTCTTCGGTGGACCTCGAAGAAGAGGATTGACCAAAAACAAAGGAGTTGCTCTCCCTCGAGCAACTTCGTCCCCGATCTTTGTGGTCTAAATTGCTCGGAGGTCCTAGCTCTCCAGTCTAAAAAATGCTATTTTTTCACCAACTCACATCATTCTATCATAGGATACACCTAAATATAAATTAACATGTAAGACCGAAATTACTACGGTGCTTAAGGACGGAACGATAACAAAAGAGTGCGAACGAAAGATGAATGTGAAAAAGAGAACGCATTTTTCATGCTAAACTCACGCAAAAAATTAATAAAACAAGGATCCCGGGGCATAAGGGCCTAAACTAATTGTGTTTACAAAGTCATATCTGATATCCAGTTAGATTTAGAAGTTGGTCAAGATTCATTTTTGATCTTTTTTTTAGTGATGCAAAATCTTAAAGGTAATGAAGTAGAAATAGTATCAGACACTGAATGCCTGAAATAATAACTTCATTTGTTAAGAAATTTAGAGTACATAATTCTTATTGATTTAAAAATATTCTTGGGTGCAATCAAAATAAACTTTAAGGTTACAACCATTTTTGACATTAGTCATCCAGCTTGAAAGATTCTGAATATAGGTTTACAATATTTCTTTCTGAACTAACAAATTTTCAACCCAAAGACAAATTTGTAATAAAAAAGCTGGGTTTTCAAGTTAAAAAGACAAAAGTTTAAAAACATGTTAACAAAATAATTAAAGCTTTAGACAAATAGCTGAATTTTTAATCTAGAAACGTAAATTTTCAAACAAATGCTTGAATTTTCAAACGAAACAGACTAACAATGAACCAAATATCTGAATTTTCAAAGCCTAAAAGAAGATTATTTAAGGCCGTATGAAGAGTGAAATCTCCTACAAAAAAGGTAATTTTCGACGACAACGCCGAACAACAATAACGAAATTTAAGCAAATAGTTGAACTTTTAATTATAATAGACGAATTTTTAACCAAATAATTAAATTTGTAACAAAAAGTTAAATTTTCAAGCAAAAGAACGAATTTGAAGATGACAATTGAATTTTCAAGAGAAAAGTGACTTTTCAACAGAAAAGTTCATTTTTAGCCAAGAATAATGAATTTGAAGAAAAAGGTAACTTTTCTATCGCAAAAGAGTAGTTTTTTATGCAAAAGTATGAATTTTCTATCCAAAAGTAGCATTGGGTCCCATTTTTTCAGAAAAGTAGAAAAAAGTTGAAAAAATCTCACGGTCCGAGCCCTGTGTTCTCTAATCAATAGGACTAAGTAATGGCTCAAAAATAAAATTTCTTGTTTTTATTGTTTTAATTAAATGCGTTAAAGTTAGGCATTTTTTACGTCTCCTGAAAAAATCAGGATTTCTTATTTACGCCCTTATGCCTCTGGATTCTTCAAATCAAATCATGTGCCGTGTTTCAACCTAATAGTAATATTAATAGTAATGTAAATTTTCAAAATTAGCAACAAAATCATGTTGTGCAATTTTCGAAACAAGAAATTCAGAGTTAAATAATTTTTAAGTCTGATATACAACGTACATCTCCCATAATCTCGCGTGAAATCCTTTCGATTCTTTTAAAAGTCCCCGATCTGCCTAAATCCCTTGAAATTTATGAAGTCCATAGAAATACCTAGAAGTCCCTTGAAATTTTATTTCCTTTGATTTATTCCCTGAAATTATCTGCAAATCCGCTAGTATACCTTAAAATCTTTTAAATATCATTGAAGTAGTATACCTAGGATAATTCGTTGACACCGGTTCTGTTTCGAGCTAAACGATAGTAAAGCAGCAACTGATCACTTACCGGCGGAAGATAATGGTTCGCGCCCATGCTAAAATTCCACCAGTCATTAAGGTAGATCCCTTCTTAACCGACATAAATCGGATACCTACGCTAAGGTAGGAATTTGCATTCGACTGCCAAAGCAAAAATCTAGATTGAATTTGCAATGCTGAAGATAAGGCAAATTTCAACCATTGTAGGTTGATTAATTTCGGCGATATCTTGATGGTGAGTGGGATCTTAGCACGGACCTGTATACGCAATGACATACTGGATACATTTTCAAAATTCGAAATCCTTGGAAATCATTTGATATCCCCAAAAATAATTTTAATGTCTTGACATTTTGTATATTATAAGAAATGTTTTTAAATCTTATGAACTTCCTCGAAATATTTTGAAATTCACTACATTCTTAAAAATCCTTGGAAATTTTGTTGAGCCCTTCAATCTTTTGGAATCTTGTAGATCTTTATATCTTTAATATCTTTTAAAATTCCCCTTAAATTGTTTAAATCGTTGAAATCCTCTAAAGACCCATAAAACCCGTAGAGATCCCTAGAAATCTTTTTAAAAATTTTGATATTTTTAAAAACATATTTAAAAGAAAAAGTAAAAAAATAGTTAAATTCGCGACCACAATAGTTTCATCGTTGAAAAATAATGTCAAAAAGTGTCAATAATGGCGTGAGTCCGAAGCTTGTTTTCGCTTGCAATTTATTCACTTAAAATTTGTCAGTTTAAAAAAGTGCAAATTTTAAATCTGCAAAATTTTTAAGAGTTAAATAGTTTAAAATTAGTTGTTTTTAAAATCTCTCTACTTAGTTGTTCATTCTCGAGAGCTCTGTTTGAGTCCAAATTAAAGAATAAAATCACAGTTTTTAAAACTGATAATTTCTTTTACCGATTGAAGCACGAAACACTAAAATAAACTGATGATGAACACTGTTGCGACATCACTTCTTTTGAAAATTTATGCATGTCTCGCTCGATTTTAAACGAGGGATGACAAATTCTTATTTGCTAATAGTGAAATTGATTAAAGGAAGACAGGTAAAAATTCTTAAAATTAATTTTAATAAAAGAGAAATCTAGTGTACTTTATTCATAATTTTAGACCTGTCTTCACTTAAGCTCAAATTGTCAGGGAAAATGCTGATTTTCAAACGCAGCCGAAAAATCAGTTATAGGTTGTTGAGCTCAGAAGTGAATTTCTGAAAAGGCATTAAATGCTGGATATCCGTCAGATAGACGTAAAAGATTTTCTCGACAGAAACGATTTTTTCCCTTAAGCTACCAAGTCTCAAACTCAGGGTTAGGAGAAGAAGAAAGCTGTTACTTTTTTAATAAAAAGGTCAAGTCTCTTGAATAAAAATAAAAACTCCCAACCTTATTTTTTTACTGATTAAAACATTTATAAGTCTTAAAAATAGTCAATTTTATTACAGTCAAATTTTTAGACACGTAGTTTTCCTTCTGTATTTTCCGACATGAAAAATAATGATTTGTGGGAATCTGGACTAACAAATCAAAAACTCCCGTATCTTCAGAAATGCGGTGTCGGAGGAAATTATAAAAGTATAATCAATAATAAATTATTGATTGATAAAAAACACATATTTCTGTGCATTCGCATAAAAAGACACAATACAAGCTTTAGGGAAATGCACTATTTTTTTTAGCATTTTAGACACTTGCCTGGCTTCGAGCTCGCAGACATGCTTGTAAATATCGTGTATTATAAAAATGTTACAAAGTGTAATATATAGACCATTCAGTAGTAGGAATTTTAGAAAAAAAGAAAGCCGAAAAATTAGAAGAAAAATTGTTTCCCTTCTTGAAAAGTTGAGATTTCGATGTAAAAATTATTCATTAACTCCTCATCAAATAACATAATTCTGTATGAAAAGTACCTTGACCTGAAAACTCATAGAAATAAATCCTCATATACTTGCATTACAGTTACTAATTATATATTTATATAAATACCTATATATTTTTCAATCTCGAGTATGCATATGCCTAAAAGAATAAAATTCTCTGTAATTAAACCCAAGTATATCTATTGTAAAATAATTAAAAGCTACCAAAAAGGGATCTGATAAACAGGGTGATTTTGTCTAACCACCAAAATTTTAACAATATTTTTGTTTTGTATTGCTTCGTTTAACCTTATACTTGAATATTTTAAAGTGAGATTTCAACTCGAATGTAAATAAATCATAAATTATCTTAAACCATTCTGCTTTTTCTAACATGATTAGAGCCAAATTTTCGAAATTTTTGTAGAAAAGTTAACCTGAAGACGAGATTTTCAAATTCCGAAACTATGATGATCATGCAGAAAGAAAATGAAAACAAATCGGATTTGAAGGCTTTCTATAGAATAAAATAAAAATTTGCTAACAATTTTTATAAACAAACCAAGATGTATTTCAAAGTGATAAACTTGAAGTCTAAATTCAAAAAATTTCAGTAAGAAAAGCGGTCTTGCTTGAAAGTATTACATTTAGAAACCATTCAAATTAAAGGGTTGGAAATCGATACAAATATTAAAGCTTTATGTATTGATAAACTGTGCAAATTTATAAGGATTTTATCTGCAACTAATTTCCTTCGTAAAATAATAAACAATCTAAACCTTATAAATAGAAAGCATTCAATTCGAAAAAAAGTTGGAAAGTAAAAAATCAAAGTACTCTTAATTTAAAAATTATTTAACTTGCATTAACTATTTGGAAGTAATATAAACTTGCAAAAATCTGATTTGATAATTGTATAAACAAGAAAGCCAGCAAGTTTAAAAATCATCACAATTTTGTGAACTTTAATTTTAACTCAGAGAAAATTGAGGTATAAACAATATTTTAAATGCAATTTTTTAATTTCGAATAATTAAAATTAGCCATTGTCCAATTTTGAAATTTTTCTATATTCAAATTCCAGAATTTTTTCAAAATTCTCTAACCATTTATATTTTAACAGTATTTCAACACTGTACAATTTTTATTAGCGGGCATATTTTAAAATTGATCTCAAAGTAAAGAAGCATCCTTTTTCGTTTTTTACTTGATTTTGCATTCGAATCATCGAAATCTTAACGACACTGTATGTGAAAATTTCTCACGACTGATCTTGAAGGGAAGAACGTATGAAAATTGTTTGAAATGTGCGCATAAGGATAGCTCGCATCGAACTTAAGAAAATTAGATAACTTTAAGTTAGTCTTATATAATGCGACGCACGTACTTACATTTATTGTTAGATACGTATGTAAGTAGGACATTAAGTCACTTTTACACGGATTTAATGCGACACTAAAAGAAATTTACTTTTCCTTTTTCCACAAATACAATCTCGGGTTCAATTGGAAACGAATATAACTTTTTCCGCGTGAACACAAATTTATAAAAATAATTTAATCTCTTCAAAAATATTGCTTTAATTTAATAAAGTGTTTTTATACGTCAATGCTTTTTCTGCTTATTCTTGAAAAGAAAAATTGAATTTATACTTTTGTCTTCAAAATCATGACGTGTAACACAGGACGTGTATGCTCATAATAGCATTTTTTGATTTATTTATTATTGTATTTTTTAAACAATTTATATTTGCTTTAAATATTTTTTCCTGCGAAATCATGAAAAGTTTGTATTTTTTTATCTAATTACATATTTAGTTCTGTTAGCTATACATTTTTTTGCTGTAGACAGTATTAAATTGTTTGTTCACCCATTATTAATGATTCACTTCTGACTTTTCGTGGGAAAGGTGTAGAAAACATAAGTTTTTTAAATGATGATTTCCTGCCAAATTAATGAGGCAGTTAATTTGGGTATTCATAATATAATGACAAAAATTGTTTAAGCAAATAATTTCTTGAATAATTGTGGTATAATAGAACTTCTTTAATAAAATGCTAATTTTTCATAACTTAGTGGGACACAAATTTTTTAAATAAATTTAAAACACCTTACGCGAAAACTATTATTCTCAAAATTCACTTACTACGCCATTATTCCGAAAAAATACTAACTCATAATTTACGGTGAAACTACAAATTAAAAAATAATAACAATTATTTAACCAATTTTAAATTATTTCAAAAATACTTGCAAAATTGTCACCTGTAGAATAAAAAAAAAGTTCCTGTTGAGATAATTCCAGAAATCTCGTCTTTATCATGAATTTTACAAAAAGTTAATAACAATTTTCTATTTTTCTGCCATATAAAATGAAAGAAAATTTGCAATGCTTTTTTCGACCACTCTAAACCTGGCTGATAGGAAATGAATTTGACCAATAATGTTTTTTTTTTAATTGGATTGCAGTTGGATGTGGAAAAAGGATATGTGTAGTTTCGATGTAGAAAATTATATAAAAGGCTTCCAAACAAAATTGAGTGCCATGCAGCACCCTAACGCCTAATATTATCATTTTTGTTCTATCCTAAAATACGAAAATTGGAGATACCAACACATTTGACTGCGAGTTATTCCAAAATTTTAATGATGACTATGAAATTCTTAGTCTTAGAAGTATTATAAAAAGGAAGTTTTACCCAACGCCGTTAGTTTCCTGTGGAAAATTGGGCAAATATATAGGAAAAGGTTGTCCTTTGACGCCAATTCTTGTTCAGGCAGGGTCGTAGCTAGATTAATTTTAGAACTTCGAAGGTACAAATTAGTCTTTATTTCAATTTAACCAAAAAAATTCAACAGGTATCATAATAACTGGACGAAAATCGTAACGATTCGGCTGACCGAGAAGAAAAGTTTACTATTTTTTTAAATTATCGAACAAACCTAGCCTCAATAAGTCAACTACTTAAATTATTTTTGAAATTCTGAAACTTAGATCTAACTACGTGAATTTCAGAAGCTTAAGATTGATTATATGTTTACCTAGGTCACAGCTAAGTCTTTTATAAAATACTTGCATTTCAGTCTACTGATATAAGATTTTTGTGTGACGCACTGACCGAATGATGAATTGAATAATATGTATATATTATTTTTGCAACGAAAGAATGTATAGGAAAGAAATTCATTTCGACTTGTTCTTGAATGCCGAGTGTGTTTCTGGTAAAAAGGGCCATTCTGCTCTTCCATACCTGCTACGGCCCTGAGAAAATAATCGAGACCAGATTAGACTAGTCTCTGTGCTGTTGATTTATTAAATAAATGTTTATTTCGTACAGAAACTCTTGCTTTTTATTTCCCAAATTTTCTTTATTTTTCTGATTTTGTAACTACTGATATTGAAATAAATGTAATATAGATAAGTTTGCTCTTTATCTCAATTCTACAAGCTTCAATTTAAGCCACCATAGAAAAAATCGCACTAAAAAAGGCTTTTAGCATAGGAGCCTAAATAGCTTCTTACCAATTAAAAAACATGAATGCACTTTAATAAATAGCGGCTTATTTTTCCGGGAAAACATTCTCAATAACTCTCCTATTTCCAATTTTTAAAATAACTAAATAATTTTAAAATATAATCATTTGTTTGAAAAATAGTATTTTTCATTACGTAGAAATTTATAGATTCAAATCGAAAAAATTGGAGTAGTCAGTAAATAATAAAACTATAAGGATGATAGAGTGTATACCCTCCGTCATCATCTTAAAAAACGAGCACTCGATTTAATAAGAACTAGTCATACTGTATGATCAAATATATGTGATTGCATAAAAATAAAGTAGCGAAAAAATGGTTAGAAATTTGAAGCAGTATTGACTTCACAGAGTAAAAAGTAGATAGACTATAATCAGACGCGAGATAGGTGTTGACTTAATGTAATGAATCTAAAATCTTGCTATAAGATTTGTTGCAAAAATCTAAATCAGTTACTTTGTTGAGACAGTTTTCGCCTTCTTTTTTAATAAAAACCAGTTCAGTAAAGGCACGCTTATAAAAATTAGGTTCGACATGTATGATTTCCACTTCATCCAATTTAATGGCAGTTGGATCCCTATTATGGCATTGAACCAAATGTTTAGCTATGAATTTGTGATTTTTTTCCACATGGTTGATGTTATTTTAATGTTCCTTTATTCTAATGCGTTGGGGGCATTTTGTTTCTCCTACATAAGTCCTGCGAAAATCGTACGTGATTTTATAAGCTATGTTACATTGATCTAAAGTATCTAATTTATCATTACCTAATTTGATAAATTTATTTAACTTGTAATCGACTCTAAAAACAGTTATTATTTTGACTTTATTCAATAGCCTTTTAAAATTTTGTGAAATTGTTCCCAAGAAAGGTATGGAAATGATCTCCTGCTTTACATAAATAATTCCATTAACAATTTCGTTATAAGTTTTTCTTTTAAATCTAACTCAGAAAGTTTTTTTGATATGTTGCTGTATGAACTCAGTGGGGTAATTGTTATACCATATGTATTCTTTGACACTTTGCAAGTTATATAAGAGGAAAGTATTATCGGAAAGTAGAATAGCGGCATCGACTAGGTTTTTAACAATTCCTATTTTATGTTGAATAGGGTAGTTAGATAAAAAATAAAGAAGTCTACCAGAATAAGTTGCTTTGCTAAACCAATTCGTAATAATGGAGTTATTACCATCTCGAAAAAGTTGCAAATTCAAAAATTATTAGATTTTTTGTTTTAAATATCAAAGGTAAATTGTAACCTATTATGGTAAGAATTGAAATGTAAGACTGTCAGATTAATTTTATCATTAGGCAGAATAAAAAACGAATCGTCTACCTAACGAAAATACACCGGAATTTGAAAACCGAATCTTTCCATGACGTATATTTTTACGTATATTTCCATCTTTCAAGATCTTGCATAACAATCTCAGCAAGAACTGCGGAGATGGGTGACCCCATTGGGGTGCCAAAAGTCTATCTGTAAATTTGGTTATCAAATTTAAAATCTTTAAAACCTATTCTAGGGACATTTCGCTGGTCCCACCACCCATGCTAATTCAACTATTTTTCGGCTAAATATTTAGTGCAGAATTTGTTCAAATTTGTACAACCAAAACTAGAATTTGTGCATCACCGAAAATAACTAATTTCTCAACAAAAAAAAAAACATTAGCGGGCCAGCGAAATGTTTCGTTGATCCCGACATGATCCAAAATCAACTTTATAAGGGTGCATTATTTTCGTCTTAATGTCTACAAATCCGTACAACCGAATTCAAACCCTAAAAACTACCCCCTGAGCGGAAAATATCATGGCAGCGCCAGCGAAACGTTTCGCTGACCCAGACATTATTCAAAATAAACTTTATATGGGCGAATTATTTTCGTCCTAATTTGTTTAGATTTTTAAAACCAACTTCAACTCTTAAAAACCACCCCCGTGTGACAAACACCACGGCGTCATCAGCAAAACATACCGCTGGTCCCGACATTATTCAAAATCAACTTTATATGGGTGCATTACTTTCGTCTTAATTAGATTCAAGTTTGTGCAACAAAATTAAAACCCTAAAAGCCACCCCTGTTAGGCAAACACCATTGCGGGGCCAACGAAACGTTTCGATGTTCCCGACATTATCCAAAATCAACTTCATATGGATGCATTATTTTCGTCTTAATTTGTACAAATTGGTGCAACGAACTTCAACCCCTAAAAACTACCCCCTATGCAGAAAACAGCATGGCGGGGCCAGTGAAACGTTTCGCTAACCCTGAAATTATCCAAAATAAATGTTATATGGGCGAATTATTTTCGTGTTAATTTGTTCAAATTTTTGCAAGCAACCCCCTGTACGGAAAACAACATGACGAGGCCAGCGAAACTTTGCGCAGGCCAGCACATTATCCAAAATAAACTTTATATGGGCGAATTATTTTCGCACTAATTTCTTCAAATTTGCAGAACCAACTTCAAATTTTAAAAACTACCCCCTGAGTGGAAAACACCACGGCGTCGCCAGCGAAACGTTTCCTGGCCCCGAAATTATTCAAAATAAACTTTATATGGGCGAATTATTTTCGACTTAATTTGTTCAAATTTGTGCAAACAACTTCTACCACTAAAAACTACCCCCTGTGTGACAAACATCATGATGAGAACAACCAAATGATTAGCTGGTCCTGACATTATCCAAAATCAACTTTATATGGGAGTATTATTATCGTCTTAATTTTTTCAAATCTGTGCAACCAACTTACCTCATGCATGTACCTCATGTACAGAAAACACCATGGCGGGGCCAGCGAAGCGTACCGCTGGTCCCGAAATTACCCAAAATCAACTTTACATGGATGCATTATTTTCGTCCTAATTTCTTTCAATTTGTGCAACAAACTTCAACGCCTAAAACCACCCCCTGTGCGAAAAAACACCATAGCGGGGCCAGCGAAACGTACCGCTGGTCCCAACATTATCCAAAATCAACTTTATATGAGTGCATTATTTTCGTCTCAATTTGTTCAAATTTGTGCAATAAAATTCAACCCCCAAAAACCACCCCTTGTGCGGCAAACACCATGTCGGGGTCAGCGAAACGTTTCCCTGGCCCCGCCAGTGTTTTTTAGAAATCAGGTACTTCCAGTGATGCACAATTTCTAATTTTGATCGTACAATTTTGAAAAAATTCTGCACGAAATATTTAGCCGAAAAAAAGTTAAATTTGCGTAGGTGGTGTGGATAGCGAAATGGTCCAACCTATTCTCTATACCTTTAATAACCAGATCTAAAGGATCGTATACCTTGGTAGCTTATTTACTAGGGACGGGAAGATAAATGAGGAATTAGATAGACGAATAAATGAAGGTAAGAAGGTTATTGGTAGAGCAGGTCCCC
>NC_046658.1:79655969-79659409 GCF_010883055.1 Belonocnema kinseyi | reverse complement strand
TGCGTATATCAATAAAATTCAAATAAAGACTGATCGCATGATAGATAGCCCCCACAGTGCCCCCCACATTGTACGGCACCAAACGCCCAAGCCACCTTAAAGCCGAAAGAGCTTCAACAAAAGAGGAAAACAGTCGCACGCTCTAGGCGTGATCAAACTTGCGAGCGAAGTAAGCCGCGCGCATCACCAGATGAAAATGTGCCCACGAAGAGGGCAGATTTTTTTTAACCACTAATTTCTGGTAATACTTTCTTCGAATCTATTTGGTTTGATTTATTTAAAATATTAAATAATTTTATAATTGAGAATTTTTTACTATTTCTTACAAGGTTATTATAATTGTTGACAGTTTCTGCCTGGCGCTCTTGTTCCACGCGATCACTTTCTTATTTTATGTCGCTCGAGACCTTGCGACCGCAAGTGTGAAGCGTTAGAGTTACTGTAGTGGTGGCTCGCACAGTTGGCTGGACGCTATGCAGCTTTTTAATTTCAGTTCCTTTTTCTGATACCCAGTTCGCCGAGTTACTTTATTCTAAATTATATTGATTATCGGTTCGAGTTCCGACTCGTGTATTATAAATTTCTGAAGTCCTAATGCTTATTCTAAAGTAAAGTGTTCTCAACTGAAGGCTTTTAGTACCGATCTAGATAAACAACATTTTTCTGAAAATGGGCTTTTTGCATACAAAATTCTTAATGAACCAACTACATATTTTGTATATGTACAAAATATTTTTATATTTGTATATTTTAAAAGTATTCGTTCGAAAACTTATTTTTAATATATAGTGAACCCCGGAGATAGGTGCTGTACCCTAACTGCCTACCTCTATAACCGCATAATGATGTTGCGGTAGTTCACTCGAAGCGGGAGAACTACGTATTTACAGAGCAAAGGAGCATAATTGCGAGCTTGCGTCGACCAAATTTAGGGCTTTGATGTCGAAAGCCAACTGAAGCCGATGGGACTGATCGGATTATTACGTGTGATCGAATGAGCCTATCTTTTACCCCGACAGCAGCGCAACCTGACACGCGAATATATATCGTGAAGTAGTATCTCCAAATTATTGGAGCAGTGTTAATAAACAGGAGCAGTGAATATCAATTTATTTTAATCCAAAATGTTATACTACAGTTTAAAATGAATTATTTTCTATAAGATTTCTTGTTAATATTTAATTCAAATCTAAATTTTTTTGTAATTGGTAGCATTGTCGTTTTCCGTATCTAACAGGCTCTACAATTCGACTAAGAAAACAAAGAAGTATTGAATAGACAGAGAGAAAGAGAGAGAGAGAATGATCATTTGGAAATGAAAAGTAAAGACTGTCATTGGATTACAATCGAACCGTCTCTTTTTACCTCATCCGATAGAAGCAGAGGGGAAGGTTACAATTGTGCACAAGCCCATCTGTGCATGCCGATGGTCACTGGCACAGATGTGTACGTTATTGGCCACAGGAGCAAATTTGCACGTCTACATTTTGGCGTGCACAGTCGGAAGTCTCCTATCTGTTCACCTCTACATTTCTACGTGCACAGTTGGGAGTCTCCCATCTGTGCACGTGAACCGTCACTTGGGTACCATCTGTGCACGTCTGAAAAAATACGATCAGATTTTTAAATGTTAAGGGCACGTGCACATATGGGAGACTCGCAACTGAGCACGTCTAAATTAATAAGATAAGATGCTTAACTTACAAGTCCACGTGCACATATACGAGACTAACAACTGTTCATGTATCAATTAATAGTTTCAGAGTTTTCATTTAAAAGTCTATGTGCGCAGATAGTAAATTCCTAACTGTGCACGTTTTGATGAATAAAATCAGATATTCGTCTTATAAGTTTATGTGTACAGTTGGTACACTCCCAAATGTGCACGGCTCAATTAATACGGTCAGACTTTGAATTCAAAAGTTCACGTGCATAGATGGTACCCTCGAAACTGTCTACGTGTCAATTAATAGAATATGATGCTTAACTTAGAAGTCCGCGTGCACATATGGGAGACTTCCAACGCTGCGCATATCACTTAGTAGAATTGGACACTAGGTTTAAAATTCTAAGTACCCAGATGGTATCCTCCCACTGTGCACGTCTCAATTGATACGATCAGATTTTCAACTTACAAGTCTACGTGTACAGATAGTACCGTCGAAACTTCGTACGTGTCAATTAATAAAATAAGATGCCTAGCTAATAAGTCTGCATACGCATATGGGAAATTCCCAACTGTGCGCGTAACAGTTAATAGAATTAGACTCTTTATTTAAAAGTCCAAGAACCCAGATGTGAGATGGTATCCTCCTAACTTGACAGGGCCCAATTAATACGATCAGATTTTAAACTTATAAGACCACGTGTAAAGATGGTACCCTCTCAAGCGTTCCAAGAACGAAACATAAGGTTCACACCCCGAGTAAAAATGCTTCGACTTGAATTGCCCCCAATCAAGACATTCTAATATTGGAAAGTTCGACTTGAGCATGTCTCAGCTTTGAGACGAAGTCAGGCTTCAATTTATGTCTTGGAGCAATTTTCTATCTCTTGAAGACATAAATTTATCTATTGAGTCGAATTTGTATGGATTCAAGATGAGCGGTTTATAATTTCGAGTGTATACCTATCCTAACAAAAAGGGTCATTCTGACTGTCATAAAAGCTCATCTTTGTTAATGTTTACACAATCTTGTGTATTTTTATACAATATATATATATATATATATATATATATATACGAGTATACAGGGTGGACACGCTGGGGCTTACATACATGGCGAATTGAATGCTACCCGAATCGCACAACAGCAGGGAAGAAGCCATTATAAAGGGGTATTTTCATATCTCGCGCCTTAAAAGTTGCATTAGGATCGGCCATTCGGCCAAGTGCGTGCATCTTCGGATCAAGTTTATGATAGTTTCCATGGTTGTGTTCGAAACTTCAAACGATTATGTTCAGATTCATCTGTTTGCCCTAATCGCTGTCAGTAAATGTAGGCAATGTCAATTTAAAGTTTACGCATGTAATATTTCATTTAGTTTATTTGAAACATATCCTGTCTATTCATGACATGCCTTTTTTATGTAGTAAAAATATGCGTTAAACACCATTCACTCTTGGCCCACTGGAAGCGCAGAATATTATTACTATTTTATAGTATTTGTCAATCAGCAGCCATTCTAAAATGTTATTGGCACAGAAAAAAAGACGTTTGCTTCTCAGTTCACATGTCCCACTTCATTATTATTTAAACACTTTTATTATTTGTAATTACTATATAATACATAACCTATATTATTTTGACACTTGTATCCGTTTGAAGTTTCGAACGCAACCATGAAAACTATCGTAAACTTGATCCGAAGATGCACGGACTTGACCGAATGGCCGATCCCAATGAAACTTTAAAGGCGCGAAATATGAAAATACCCCT
>NC_046658.1:79653564-79655869 GCF_010883055.1 Belonocnema kinseyi | reverse complement strand
GAATTCTGGATCAATCTGAAAAATCTCTATCCCATCCACACACTACTCCTTTCCCCTGACGAGTGAGTCACGCCTACCCCGAAAGGGAAATGGCTTAATGGTGTAATAATAATAATAATAAAGGAACGTTTGTGAAAAGCGATGAGACGTCTAAGGAAGCCATAATATGGTCATCAAGAATTTTAGTTTTGTTTATTAAATCTTTAAAAGTAAGTGAAGTTTCAAGAGAATATTTATAGTAATGTAAGCAGTCAGAAATTAGCTTGTTCAATGTTTTGGCTAAAGTATATGTAGGTGAATTAATAGAGGAAATATCTGGTCTAAGAAGATAATTTTGTTTATGGATTTTATGAAGACCATAAAACCTAGCAATATTAATATTCTCAGTTATGAGGTGCTTTCTTTTAACATTGGGACTAAAAAAACTTATTGCTTCTCCATTCATTAATTGATTTAAAAGTATCTCTTTGTAATTTTTTAAGGGATCAACATCTATTTTTTTCGTAAGTGTTGGGATCATCAGTCATGTTCTTCGCTTTATTAATGTATTGCTGTCTATCCATTACAACAGTAACATTTCCTTTGTCTGCTTGTGTCACCAATACGTTTTTATGAGAATTTAAAAAATGTTTTGTTAATGTAATATTTTTAGCAATGAGTCTGTCAGGTTTAGAAATGTGCGTAGGTTTTTCGATATATTCAAAAGTTAAGGTTAAAAACTTTTGTTTAATTTCATCTTGAGCCTTATCAGGAATTTTTTTCTAAGTCAGATTCCAAGTCTTTTATCATTTCAAAATAGCCATCATTTATTAAAACGGAATCATTTTTCAAAAATTGGTAAGAAGAAACGTTCATGAAAAATTCAATTGCAACAAACATGGTTAAAATTACTGTTTTTTGTCGTTGTAAATTTCAACATTTTTTATACAAAATAAGGTTTTAATTTGAAATAGCATCAGTTATAATATTTCCATTCTTAAAATCATAGAAAAACAATTTTTTTCAGATATCTGACTATTGACACGACAACTACCTTAAGTTCTTTTCGTTGAAAATGCATATTTTTTGTTAAAAACGAATCTTTTTATTAAAGGTTCATCATTGTAATTAATGGTTTATATGTCTTTGATTGAAATTTTCAATATTTCGTCATAATTAGTATTCTGTTTCTTAGAGAATTAAATTTTTCAACAGAAAATTTAATTATTCTATTTTTAATTGCAATTTGATATTTTTAATAAAAATGGGCCATTTTTAGTAGAAAAATCTAATATGTGGTTGTAAATTCATGTATTTTGTTAAAGATTTGTTTGTTGTTTTTAGTAGAAAATTCATCTTCTTGGTTGAAACCTTCTTGGTTCATCCTTTTCGTCTGAAAACTCAACTCTTCGTTTAAAAATTAGTATTTTTGTTAAATTTAACTGTTTTCTGTTTCAGTTAAAATAATTTTTTGGTTGAAATGTCAACTATTAAATTTTTCGTTGAGAATTCATCTTTTTTGGTTGAGTTAAATTCAACTACATGGTTGAGAGTTTAATTTTAGTTGTAAAATAAAACGTTTGGTTGCAAATGGACTTTTTTGTTAAAATTTATTTCATTAAAAAATGTTATACCATCCCATTGTTTTATAAAATTTTTCCTTTTTTCATAGTTTCCAAATAACTTACTTTTCAACAAGCAGTTAATTTTTTACTATTGAATTAGAAAATATAAATTTTAGCAAGAACGATTATAGTTGCAATAACACGTTTAACAACGAGCTTTTTTAAATAGGTTGTCCACTTATTTTTAATTATAAAAATAAGGCCATGAAAATACTTTTGTTTCAATACCAATACATGTTATGAATTTTAATAGTATAAATTTATTGAAATGGTAGATTTTTCTGCATAGCTTAGTATAAAAATTAGTGCAAAATAACGAGCACACATTAAGATATCATGGTCATTAAAACTTGTACATTATTTTGCAATATCTGAATCAGCAATCTGGGGCCTGGGTACAGAAATAAAAATAATATACATTCGATATAATAGTGTTGAACATAATGTAGAAAAGTTTATCTGTTGGACAAAATCGAGTACGAAGCACGAGAACCGTGAAGAGAATCTGTTCTTTAAGGTGGCTTGGGCGCTTTTTAAAAAAATCACAGGCAGTTCTGAAAATTTGATATTATCGAAAGAAAATATACTAGATCACTTTTCAAAAAAGAAATACTAAGGTTGACGATGAAATTATCGAAAAAAACGCTATTAAAAAGTTGTGATTTTAACATGTAGTCTTATGGGAGGGCTCAACAGAATGA
>NC_046658.1:79649731-79653464 GCF_010883055.1 Belonocnema kinseyi | reverse complement strand
CTCCAAGGAGATTATGTTGAAAAATAAAAAAAAATTTACCCAAAAAAAATTGTTTTTATACTTCATTCTAAGGACTTATTGAACTACCCTCGTATTAAAAATGACTGTTTCCCCTCAAATTGTAATTTGCCTACAATTTTTTTAATTCAAGTGCTTGATCAGAAATTAAATTACTTTGTTAAAAATTCACTGATTTGGTTAAAAATGCATTATTTTAGTTTAAAATTCATTTCTTTGATTGAAAATGAAACCATATTGTTGAAAATTTGTCTGTTTTGAGAATTCATGTTTTGTGGTTGAAAATAGAATTACTTGATTAAAATTTGAACTAGTTTTGTAAAAAAAAGTCTTTTTTTTTGTAAAAGACTCATCATTTTAGTAGAAAATCTGTTTGTTTTTGTAGAAAATGCATGCATTTGGTTGAAAAATTAACAATTTGGTTGAAAATTAACTAATAGAAAATTCATCTTTTCGTTGAGAATTCTTCTATTTTGTGATGAGTTAAATTATGTTTTATTTAAAATAAAAATCCTTTTTGATTGAAATATTAACTCATTCATTTTTCGTTAAGAAATCTTCTTTTTTGTTTAAAAATTTAACTATTTGGTTGAAGATTACCTTTTTTGTTGAAATTTTGATTCGAAATGTCTTAAAATTTCCAAGATATTTTTGAATTTTCTTAAGAATATTATGAAAATTATATTTATATAAACCTAAAATCCTAATTTCGGAATTTGTTTCCTATATTTTAAATTATTTTACCCCTAAAATCGAAAAACTACGAGCGCGCATAGCGCGAGATTCTTGATGCTGGTTTATATTAAGAAACAAGGAAATTGTAATTTTGTAGAACAAATGAAAAATATATATCGTCATATTTTTTACTACAAGATATTAATTAAAATTTTTTTTATTAACCCTCCGCCGTCCACGTGTGTCATACGTGACCCAGGCCATTTTTCGAGGTCGAATTTTATAGAGAAGACGGAGGGTTAATTAGACACTTATAGAGTTAATTATAAGCTGTAGGGTATCTGTGCATTAGTGAACAAATCTTATGAAAAAGAAGTATTGGTGAGTATTGTATCTAATACTTTTTTCGTAAATAAGTATTGAAAATTCAATCATTTTTCGTGGAAAAAGTGCTAGATTCAATATTTACCAATACTTCTTTTTTATAAAGGAAAGGCCAGAAGATAAGCTTTCTGCATACAGATTAGGGTGATCCAAAAATGCAGTAACATTTTTTTCTTAATTTGTATGGGGATAGCCCAGAAATTTTTCGAATCCTCACAAAAATAAATTCATTTTTTTTTTTTTGAACAGAAAAATTATAAGCCGCGAGCCCCATGAAATTTAACACGTATTTTCCATAAGAAAAAAAGACGTTTTTGTACAGCTGTTTCAGAATCCTAAATATTATCTCGATCGAGTTGAAACTCAACATTTCTCTTCACAATTATCTATAGAATCAAGAATAAAATATCGCTTTTCAAATATCAACACCAAAATTCTGTTTTATAGGCTCTCATAAAAGCACCTTAAGTGAAAAAATGGGGCAAATTGCTACTGGCAAATAAAAGACCATTTAATACTAATAATGAGAAGTTGACATAATTTTTTAAAACAATTTATTGTTGTTTTTAGCAATTTTGCATAGAATGGAGTTAGAAAGACGCGTTTTTTTTTAAATTTCCACTTGTTGTCCAATGTTCAATTAAAGGGAAGTGATAGTTCATCAACGTTAACAAGACTAGTTGTTTAAACAGTTCATTATTATTGTTAATAATTATCTCTTAGGAAAATGCTACAAAATTGCAGTTAACAAAATGCATTTTTAGTGCAATTTGCAAATAAGATAAGTTAAGTAATTAATTAGAGCCAAAAAAATTAATTGTTTACACAATTTATTATTATTATTATTATTAATAATATTAAATTTAAATGATGCTAGAAAGATGCCGTTTTCCTTAAATTTCTGGCTTTTGTTCAAGTTTCAATAGGAGTGAAGTGATAATGAATTCAAGTTAACAAAAATAATTGTTTAAACAATTTATTATCATTGTTGATAATATTTTATTTTCTTAATTGGTAGAATGTTGCAGTTTTTTCTGAAATGTTTAACTGTTTATTTTTTATCAGGCGTGACTTAATAATTAATTATATTTAGCAAAAATAATTTTTTGAATAACTTTTTTGTTAACTTTCATTAATTATTACGTCACGAAATGAAAGAAGACAGAAGGGTCAATATTGCCGAAAAACCGCAAATATCAGGTATTGATATAGATGAAGAAAGTCATAAGCAATAATGATTTGTTTAAACAATTATTTTTGATAAATTAAATTAATTATCAAGTCACGCCTAATGAAAAATAGACAAATAGTTGCAAAATTTCTGAAAAACCCGCATGATTATACCAATTAAGCAAAAAGAATATAATTAACAATAATAAAAAATTGTTTAAACAATCACTCTTGTTTACATTGATGAACTATCACTTCCCTTTAAATGAAAATTGGGCAACAAGTGGAAGATTTTTGAAAAAAACTGCGTCTTTCTATGAGATCTGTTCTATGAGAATCCGTTCTATGAGTAAATGTCTAAAAACAATAATAGATTGTTTTAAAAATGTATGTGAACATCTAATTATCAGTATGAAATAGGATTTTATGTTTCAGAAACATTTTGCATTTAAAAAACCGCAAAAAAATCATAATTAGCACCAAAAACTCTTAAAACCCATTTTTTCACTCATGGGGATATTCTGGAACCGTGCAAAACACACTTATGGTGTTCATACTTGGAAAGTGATATTTTATTCGTACTCTATGGCTAAATCTGAACAGAAATGTTGAATTTCAACTCGATTGAAATAATATTGAGGAATCTGAATAAGATTGACAAATGCATCTTTTTTTTCTTATGGGAAATACATTGTAAACTTCATGGGGCTTTGCGGCACCTCTAAATATCATTCTGAAAGAAGATGGATTTATTTTTGTGTGTATTCGAACAAAATTTTGGTGTCCCCCATAAAAATTCGGAAAAAAAATGTTTGAACCACCCTAATACACATCCAACCTCGCTTCCTGCTTTGGGAATCGAACCCTCCATTCTTAATTTTCGGGTTTTCTATAGCCTACTGAACTGCGTCCCAAATGCGCTCAAATGCGCCATAAAGAAAACATTTTGTGCCACATTGATAACCGAGTTACCAGCTATCAAAATGGGGGGGGGGGTGGCGTCATTTCTTTAAGCTAATTACAAAGATATATTTTGGAGGGGGGCAGTGTAACGCATATGTTAAATCCTCAAACGTGATGTGCAATATAAAATTGCGGACATGGATTCATTCATCTTCAAATGCGCTCATATGAGGCAAAAATTTTTTTGAAAATTTTGAAAATTGCCAAAGATATGGAGGTAACAAAATTTTAAGAAGTGATGACCAACCAAATAAAAAGTTTCTGATCCGCGTTGATGAAGAGAGTTTCCTATTAGGTTTCAAATGCTCTCATATACGGCATCTCAATTTTTTGAAAATCTTGAAAATTGCCCAAGAGGTAACAAAATTTTAAGATGTGATGATCAACCAAATAAAAAGTGTGCAATCCACATTGATGAAGGGAGTTTGCTATGGGGATTCAAATGCGCTCATATGCGGCATAAGGAAAAAATTTTGCGCAACATTGATAACCGAGTTATACGCGATCAAAATGGGGGGGGGGG
>NC_046658.1:79633024-79649631 GCF_010883055.1 Belonocnema kinseyi | reverse complement strand
GGGGGGGGGGGCTAATGTAATTGACCTCCGTCTGAGCCAGAATGACCCCCATTTTTTAATTTTAGTGAGTCTTTATTATTGTGAAAACAGTTTGAGGAAGTCAATTTATACAAGACCATTTTCTCTAAGAAAAGCTGTATTGCTTTCACTTTTTTGTTGTTTAATTTAATACTATAAGAGTTGTATGACTTTTATTAGGTTCAGGGAGTAAGTTAGATTTTCTAATTCTATAGAGCAACTATTAGTGGTAACAAGTGTTAAACATTAAAATCTGTTAAGGATTGTTTTATTATTTTAAAAAGCTCGGAAATTTCTTTTTTCAGGGTGTCTTTTATTTTACGTTTTTTTGACAGAAACGTTTCTCGGAATATAATTGGGCGAAATGGGTGAGTGAGAAAAATTCAAATTTCCCTAAAAATTATCAACCAAATTTATGGATTTGCAGAATAAATGAAAATCTGACTTGAAAATCTAGTTTGTGTGATTTTAGCAAGAAAAAAAACGTACTTTTCAAATTTTAAATAAGTATTTCACATTCGAGCTATGTAAAGTGCTGATGAGTAACTATTTTTATTAAGCCTAGAGGGGACACACTAATTATTAATACGAAAAAAGCAAGTATTTATGACTTCCGGAATTCCACGGGAATAATATTTATTTATAAAATCTATTCATAACTGTAAGGTGTCATTCGAAAAACTACGTCATATGGCCGGGGTGGAGGGGGCGGGAGATAGGTTCTGTGACTTTTTTTCCACTTAAATGCGATCTGAGTTAATAGAATCCAATAATAGATTTCAATTATTTCTTGTTTAAAGTTAATTATTTTTAATTAAAATGTCTACTATCATATTTTTAGTTTAGAATTAATATGTTTTAGTTTAAAATTTTCCAATTTTGTTCAAAATTTTACTAATTTGTTGAAAATTCCTTTTTTATTTGAAAAAGAATGTTCTCAACTGAAGATTTAATTAATCCATTTTCGGTTGAAAATTGCTAGTTTTTAGTTGGAAATTGAACTATTAAATTCTTTAATCAGAATTCGACTTTTGAAAATTTAACTATTTAGTTAAAAGTTGAACTACTTTGTTGAAAATTTCATTTATTAGTTAATGAATTAACTATTTTGTTTAAAAATTTATTATTTCAGTAGAAAATTAACATGTTGTTTAAAAAATGCATGATTCCGAACAGAAAATTTAATTGGTTTGTAGAAAACTCACCTTTTTTTATTTTAAAATTCAACAATTTGGTTGAAATTTTTTCAGTTTTGAAAGAAAACTCGTTCTTGGTTGAAAATGCATCGCTTCTAGGGGAAATTTGATGGTTTTTGTTTATAGTGCACCTGTTTGATTAAAAATTAATCTTTTTTGGTTTACAATTCAACTATTTTGTTAAAAATTCGCCTTTTTGGGATAAATTCGTTTTTTAAAATTTAAAATTAACTTTTGTATGGTTTGAAATATCAAATATTAAACTCTTTGTTGAGAAATAATCTTTTTTGATTAAAAATCCATCTACTTGGTTGAAAGTTAAACTTCTTGGTTAAAAATTTATTTTGTTGTTGAAAATTCATCACTTCAATTTCACGCTCAACTATTTTGTTAAAAACTCATCATGCTTGGTCAAACATTAAACATTTTGGTTGAAAATTAGATTTTTGTATAAAAAATTTGTCCTTTCGGACACAACATTAAATTTTGTTATTAAAAATTCGTCTTCTAGGCTTGAAAAATCAGATATTTTGTTACAAATACAATTCTTTATGGTTGAAGTTTACCATTTTTTGTTTAAGAATTAAAATATTTTGTTGAACTCATCCCTTTCACTTGGAAATCAATAATTCAAATGTTTTGTAGTAAATATCGTCCTTTTTGGCTTGAAAATTCAACAATTTGGTTACAAAAAATTGAATGAATTTCTTGAAAATTCTTCTCTGAAATTGTGTTTTTTTTTTAAATGTATCTCTTCTGGCCTATAATTCAACTGCTTTGAAGAAACTATTTAGTCTTTTTTGTATGAAAGTTCAAATATTTGTTTGTAACTGCAACTGTTGGCTTGATAATTATTATTTTCATAAAATTTCAACTATTTGGTTCAGAATTATTTTTTTGATTGAGAATTAACCTTTTCAGGTCGATAGTTCAACGGTTTTGCTTGAAAAATCAACAAATTGTTTAAAATTTTAATTACATTTTAAAAAATTAGTCTCGTTAGCTCTTAAAGTTCAACTTTTTAGGTTGATTATTTACTTGGTAGAAATTTTCATCCTTTCACTTGAAACTTACAAAAGTGGTTTGAACTTTTTGAATATAAATTAAATAATCGTTTTTAAATTGAAAATTCATCTTTTTGTTGGTATTTTTGAATGGTTTAAAATTCATCTTTCTTGATTAAAAATGATTAATTCGTTTAAAAATTAAGCTTTTCATGTTTGAAAGAGATTTACTTGGGTTGCTGTTTGGTGATCTGTGACGCAGAAGGGGAGGAGTGGAATAATTTAAAAGAACGCGACGTAGTATTTGAACAACCCCTTCAAGAATAGATACCCCTTTTATGAATACCATTTAAATGCTTTACCCTCCCTCATTTGGTAATGAGATACTAAAATTATTCTAACCTTGAGCAATTTTTTGCTGCGTTTGTGACGATGTTTGTTCTCCCCCACCATTCGCCTGATATTCATGTGCATCTTGTAATTGACTTGACTCGAGAGATCTCGATCATCAACGGCGTGTCGACTGTAGCTCAGTCGACGATGCTGCAATTTCGAAGGCTCTCGATTTCTCTGAAATATTAGTTTAAGGGTCTAGGGGAACTAGTAAGGAGAAAAACCACAAACCACAAAAGCGGCCGTGAAGCAAAACTTACGCGTTTATAAGGCTTGCACAGTTCCTCTGCAAGGAGATGATGTATTCTTGCATCAGTTAGATCCTTCTTAGAGGGATTGTATTCCAACTCCTGAAGATCGATGTTCCAGCCAGCTTCCAGCTGGCTGCAACTCGGGCTGAAATTCAAGCGAGCAGGATGCAATTTAAGTGAATCCGACATGGGGCGTGATTCGTTCTTATCGATTTCAGGGAGCAAGTGGATGTTTTTCTCTGAGACATTTGTTATCTACGATTTTCACCATCAGAGGGTAAATAAAATTAGAGAACAAATGTGGTAAACATGTCAGTCTAAAGAAAGGAGAAAAGGGGATGTATAGGTTTATATAGAAGGAGAAACTTTTGCTTGACATGAGATAAATGTTTGGTGGGTCGACTAAGGGAGAGAGGCTGATGAAATCTTCTAAAAATTAAACATGTTCACGTAGAAAATATTCAAAAAGTAGCAAATGAAAAAAATTGATTCTGGTAGCCATAGTGCTCAAATTTCAAAATTGTAACAATTTAATTAATGAAGCCTTTGCAATTAAACAATGTACTGAAAATTAAGCGTTGCGAAACGAAGTATTTAATGATAAAATAAGTTTATACATTCAATGCTCTTATATAAAAGTGAATAAATCTTTTAAAGCATTATTAGTTATTATATTTAATGTTATTGGGGTTTCATAGAACACGGGTAGAAACTCCTATGTTTTCAGGGTGTCCGTCTGTCGTATTTTTTCCCGAAGAGTGGAAGTGAGGAGAAAATAAGGGGAGGACATGTAGAGGAAGTGAGAGGTTAGGAGCAGAGGGAAGGCGGGAAATAAGGAAAAATAAGGAAAGGGCAAGTAGGGAAAGTTAGGGCTGGGTAGGTAGGAATAGGTCATTACCAATCTCATACTATGCTTAAGTAATACAATAAGCTTTTCAGACATTTATTAGAAAAACGCCTTCAATAAAATTTGGGAAGTTACCAGGCGGTAGTGCTGCAAGTTAACATCTGGAAAGTCCAGGCTTGATACCTCGTACCAGTAATTTTTTGCAATTTTTCCAATTCAATATTTCTTAATTGAACCAAACTATTAGATTTATTAAATTAGAGTCAAAAAATTCAGTTTTAACAAGTTTTATGTATAAAACATTCGTTTGTTTAACCTTTATAACTTCCGAAGCGAATATATTAAGCATAGGACAGCGCCACGATATCCTTTAAAATACGTATTCATTACATAATTTTATGTTGAAAAACATCACTCATTTTTTATTTCAAAATATGAATATTACAATAATTATGAAAAATCTCTTTTGTTTCATATCAAAATAATAAGAAACAAAATATAAATGTTCCTTTGAATGAAAAAATGCAAATTTTCTGTAAAAAAACTTTTCTTTAGGTAAAAGTGGTAAAGGTTGAAAAACCCATTTTTTCATGTGAAAAAGATGGTTAAAATTGAATAGTTTGGCTTGATTTATAGTATATTACATCATAAGTAGAGTTAGACATGGCTTCACGGGACGATGAATGTTTGCAGTACGAGTGATGTACAATATTTTATTCGAAATCAGTCTCTTATGAGACTGTGAGGCCGTCTGAAAAGTGAGCCATGATGTTTATAATATCTTTGGTCGTGAAAACGTACGACTGACGTGTAGCCATCTGCTTCGATGCGATTGTTAATCTCGTATGGCGCGAAATTTGAAATTTGTTCGTCTGCGCTGGAGTATTATATACATATAAGTGTATGTGTGTATGTTAACAGTAAAATTAGATGAAGCATTATGCGTTATTCAGTGGCCATTTGTGAAACTGGTCATTTTACAGTGTGGCGGCATTTGGAACTAATAATGATAAAGAAATTGGCAATTGATGCCGGTTGCAGGGATCGAACCCGGACTTTCCAGTTACTAACTTGGAGCGTTATCGCCCGATTTCTTGTAAAGTCTTTTCTTCAAAATGGTTAAAAAGCGCATATTATTAAAATAGTATGTTATAAGTTAGCTAATGACCCATTACTGGGAAAATATGAATAATAATAATGCTAATTTAACGGCTTTACGATTAGTTATTAGTTATTCCTGATTAGTTACTATTATTATTATTATATTGGTAATATTTTATCACATTAAAAAGACAAATTTAAATATAAATAGGAATTTCATTACTACTAATCAGCTTGTAATCTATACCTGGCATTAAATTGGCCAGTATTGCTGTAATTCCTGAATATTGCAGACATGCTTTCGGTGCCACTTATGTTTCCAATTGTTGAAGCATTCCTCCTGATATAATCAAGGGCGTCCTTCATAGCTAATTTGGAGTACGTCTCCAGAATCTTTGGTTCAGCACCACAATGGTCCCTCACAAGATAGGGACGAATGAATTTGGTGTCAAAGCGTTTGAACCTAAAGATCAGAATAATATTTTTAATTAATTAGTGAAATATTATGTCTGTAGTAAAGTTACATACACTTACTACAGAAAAAGCTTTAAGAAGAAGAAGTGGTCCAAAATTTCAAAAATATTCCTTACGCAATTACTGGACACACCCTAAGGGGAAAGAAGAAAACAGAGCTGGGGTTACACAGTAAACCACAGCAATAAATTTTGTCTTTAAATTGTATAAAAATGCTGCAGCACGTGTATCTGACGAAAGATAAAATTTATCTGATGAAAATATTTATTTGACACATGTGATGTGTCAAACGGCTGTGTCTAGGTTCTCCGAAAAAATGTCCTCCATAAATTTAAAAATCCTCGCGGTATTCACTTTTCAAATTGTCTCACTTTTTTAAAATGATTTTAACCAAAAATCATTCACCTAAACTTATAGAATACATAGACTGCAGTTTGTTTAGTTTATACTTAACCCTGCGTGTGTACACTATATTTTTCGAGACACGGTGGGTACATTGGGTCTTTTAGGGAACAGACATATTTTCAAGGTTTTTAAAGCTTTAAAAAAATCTGAAAAAATTGAGTGATACTTCTTCTAGTATGCGCTTCGTGTCTCTGTAGTTGCTAAATTTAAAAGGTTTCAACCGTTGTTAAGAAAAATTAAAATATAGTTAAAAATGCGAGAGGGAAATTTGAATTTAAAATTTCAACTGTTCCTTTAGTTCGTTTACAATTTTGAAGTCTTTATCAGGTTCAACAGAAACTAAAGGTTTGTTCAACAAAATTAAAGGACAGAACTTGACTGAGTGTTCACTATAATGTATAAACTAACTAAAGTGCAGCCTATGTATTCTGTTAGTGTAGTGTTTTCGACGGACATAGAAGCAGCCGTTTGATATTTCACATATGTCAAATAAATATGTTCGTCAAATACATTATATCTTTTGTCATATAAAATTTATCTTTCTTCAGATAAATTTTATCTTTCGTCAGATAGACGTGCTGTCGCGTTTTTATCCAATTTAAAGATAAAATTAATTCCTGGAGTTTACTGTGTAGAAATTCGATATAAGAGGGAAATATAATAGAAATGTTCAAAATGATGATAGAGGTAATGAAGATGATTAACAAAAGGAGAGAAAATAATTGAAGAAATGAGGCGGAAAATGGCATAATTTAGGAAAGAACTGATGTTATGAGAAGAAGTCAGGGAAAATGTAAGAAAAATGATGCGCGATTTGGAACAAAGACTAGAAAAGAAGGAAGAGTCTAATAAAAAGGTAGAGGATATACTCGAAAAGTAGGATGGAGAAGATAGAAAACTGCAAACGGGTGTGTGGCAGGGGAGGGTTGGGGTTGGAAATGAGGATAAGGATAAAGAGAAGTTGCGAAAACTAGAGAGATGAGTAGAAAGGAAAGAGAGCGATAGGCAAGAAGAAGGAATGTAATGACAAAGAGCTTAAAATTATAGAGGAAGGAATTTAAAGGAGTAACGGAAGTCCTAAAGAGAAAGAGAAGCAATCATTTGGGGCAAGGAGAGTATGGGACTGAGAGGAATTTCAGACAGAGTAATGAATGGATAGGGAAGGAAGTTACGGAATAGATTGGAGGAGTTGGGATGTTTCTTCTTAAACAGAAATATAGAGAGAGATAAGGAAAAAGAGTATACTCATATAAAGGGGGGGGGGAGTAGGTAAAATAAGAGACTATATTATTTCTGACTATAAAGTAAGGGAGAACATAAGGAGGCCAGATATAGGTAGGATAAATGAGCAGGAAAAGGTAATTGATCAGCAGAGGTAATAGAAGAATTTAGGGAAAAGATGAAGAGGGTGAAAATGGTTGAGGAAAACTTAGACGAGGAATGTAAGAAAAATACAAAGAAAGTGAAGTATTAGTGTGGAAGAATACATGAATAAGAAAAAAATGTAATGAGTCATGTAACAGAAGAAAGGGTTAAAAAATATTCAAGCCCAAATCACATTACTAAAATATATACAGTTTTAACTAATGGTCTTAAATCTGATGAAAATTCCTTATTATTTATCCATCTTATATCTAATACTAACAGTAAAAGATTTTCCTCTTATTAGGAGGTCAATGTGAATTATGTACGCGATGAAATAGAGCATTGGGAAGAGACTGCTGAATTTTTTAGCATTTGATTAAGTGGATATGATAATCAGTTTGTTTATTATTTCTCAGAAGAACGTTAAGAATTATTTCTTAGAGTTAAATTACTGTCTTAAACTAAAATCCAGTAAAGAAGCATTTGAGTGTTCACTCACTTGTCCCTGACATGGTAATTCCCGTGCTTTCCTAGAATGTCTTCGATCCCGGCCATCGTATGATCCATAATCTAAAAGGTGTGGTTAAATTTATCATTCTAAGTGTGCTCAGCAAGTCAAACATATACATATATTGTTCATGTACACATGAATAACACTAGCTATTTAATTTTAAATTTAAAGAATGCGTTTACTATTAAATTCTCCGGGGTAATGAAATAATAAAAAATCTCACGCTCTTTCCTCTTGTTTCCCTTTCTTTAAAAGATTTCTTTTTTTTCTCCTGTTTCCGAAAAATCTTCCCCTTATATTTATCCCCTTTTTTTGCTTAAATTGGAACTGAATTAATAAAAACCAATAAAAAATCCTAACTATTTTGAGTTAAAAGTTAATAATTTTTAACTAAAAAGTCTTCCATTATATTTTTCGTTGAAAATTCATCTTTTTTCTTTAAAAAATCCACGATTTTTGGATAGAAAATTCGTTCTTATTGATTTAAAATTTATCTTTTGGTAGAAAATTTGTTGTTGTTGTTAAATGTTTCTTATTTTCAATTTGAAAGTCTACTATTATATTTTTGGTTTAGAATTCATCTCTGCTAATTGAAATTTTAATTACGTGTATACTGTTTGACTAGAATTTGTTTTCCTTCGTGACTGAAAAATCTGTCTTAGTTGAAAATTTGTGTTTGGTTTGAGAATTCTTGTTTGATGATTCAACTTTTTTTTTAATTCGAGGTTTTGGTTGAATTTAACTGGTTTTGATTTATAATTAAAGTCTTGTTTGTTTGAAGAATCAACATTTACATTTTTCGTTAAAAGTAGAACTACTTTGTTAAAAAATCATTTTTTTGTTTGAAAATTCATCTCTTTGGTTAAAAATAAAAATATTTTCTTAAAAGTTACTTTTTTTTTTCGTTGCAAAATTAATTTTCTTGGGTGAAAAATTATCTAATCTATTTTTGGTTGAAAATTGATCCGTTTTAGTTGATTTTTCAACTGTTTGGTTTAAAATTTAGCTCCTTGGGCTAGAAATTCAACTATTTTGTTTAAAATTCAACTGTTTTGTAGAACATTCGTCTTTTTGGGTTTTCGTCTTTTAAAGAATATTCGTCTTTATGGGTTGAAATTTCAACATTTTGCTATCAAATTTAACTGTTGGTCAAAAATGATCTTTTTAATTGAAAATGAATCTGTATGGTCAGATGATTTAACTATTTTGTTAAATTTCACTTTTTTTCAAAATTAATGTTTTAGGAATGAAAATTCAGTTGTTTGGTAGAAAATGCGTATTTTTCACTTGGTTATTCTACAATTTGATTGCATTTTTTTCTTAACTGAAAAATCGTGCTTGGTTGAAACTTTGTACATTCAACCTTGTAGCCTGAAAATTCAACTTTTTTTTTAATCGTACTTTTTTTTATAGGAATTCGTCTCTTTTGTTTGGAACTTCAACTCTTTGGTTGAAATTCTTTTCTGTTTGAAAGTCCATTTTTCGGGTTAAAAATTCAAATTTTTTCAAAAAGATTAGATTTTTAACTTATAAAAATTAACTGTTTTGTTAAAAAATTCTATTTTTTCAATGGAAATTTGATCTCTTTTGGTAGTAAATGAATAATTTTTGTTTGAAAATTCAGCTATTTTGTTGAAAATGTAATATAGTTCGACTTAAAAGCATAAGAATATGATAGCGAAACTAGTTTAATTAATAGAACTTATGTCCCAATTATTCTCTTTTTTTCTTAAAAAATCCTCCTACTTCCAGTTTCTTAAGTGCATTTTGGATTGTAAAGTCTATATTTAGGCCTCTAAAGATAAAAAACGAACCCTTTCGTGAATTCTTTCGTTCATAGTAGGTTTCCTCCTCTCTGCTCTTTTAACATTGAGGATCTTGACAAGAGGCTTGATGGTGATTCCCTGAAAGAAGGTTAAAAGTCGTCTTTGATCCGTTGTTTGTATTCACTTTTTCTTTTCTTCGAAGCCCTCGAGTATAACAAACATAAAACCTTGTACTTTCTTTTTACAAATTACCTGAATGAAGACTGTGAAGTATATGACTGCGATAGTAGTGGTAACAAACATATTTTTGAGTTTCACGTGCGTCGGATCGATCAATAGAACCAACGCGAAGGCCACAGCACCTCGCAAACCGCCGTAGGACATGACGAATTTTTCAACCTTATCCAACTTGTGCAAACGAAATTGATTCGCCAAGGCAGACAAAACGATCACACCTGTAAATTGAATTAAAGCCGAGACATTATTTCTTTTCCCTGGGCCATATACGCTAGGGAAAGCTTTCGCCGACACGTCCAGTCCCTCTGAGACGATTCGACGATTACGAGAATTGCGAGCAATATTTTATCCGAAGCGAATATATTTCTTTCCCTCAAGGTGATTTTCAACTGCTTTTTTGTTAAAATTTTCGATGGTGAGAGAGAACTTCCTAGATTGGTTTTCTCTCTAAAAAAAACTGTTGTTAAGAAAGATAATCTGACAAAATACGAGCTAAATTGTTCGCCAAGTTAACAGTGATGGATAAGTTGCTTTTTGAGAAAGCACTAATTATCATTACCATTACAACACGATAAAAGCAACTAGTTGTCATTAAGTTTTTAGTTAATTTTTTACTTTAGACGTATATACTTAGAAAGGTAGAACGCCAATTGTGAATTTTAGTTGTGGTTGATATTTGAAAAAATAATAGGTCATTACCTGAGCATTACGTATTTTCACTTCAACCACCACCTAATTTCACTTAGTTGAGAGCTGATTGGAAAAAAATGGACCAAATGCATTAGATTCGGTCCATCTTTGTCTTATTTGACTAATATCTTCGTGGATTTGAAACATAGTTTTTATTTTTCAATAACTATTTAACGAAATAATAACATTACAATTATTAATATTTATTACGAAGATCTAACAAAACTAAAGTTTTGGCCCATGCAATTGTTCCATTGTTTACCCCCTCAGCATTCAACGAAGTGAAGTTAGCTGGTGGTTGAAGTAACAATACCTAATTCATTTTCAATAATTCAATAATATGGAATCTTCAAAAATTGAGCAAAAAAAATTATTAATGCTTTTTTCACAGAAAAACTGACTTTTCAAACTATATTATCTTTTTCGCAAATAAATTTATCTTCTTTGAATTTCATTACTTTTTCATAATGTTTTATAATTATATTTTAGATTTAAAGCATGAACCAGGTTTTTTAAATCAAAAATTATATTTTAGGCAAAATTTTTAAATAGGACAGCGACTCTGCAAAGGAATATTTGTTTTGTTATATTCAAAATTATCACTTGAGTCACTTCTTCGTATAAATGAATTTGTTGAAATTTCTTTAAAATCCAATAAATAAAATGGCTCTCCTTTGGATTCGAATTTGTGTGACTCAACCTGATGACTTTTAAATTTATCTTGAATTCTCATGGATTTTATCAGACACTTATTAAATTTTTGTTGTTTTTTTTTTTAATTTATCTTGATTTCTTAAACATTTTAACGATTTCTTATAAATGTTTTCAAATTCTTCGGAATGCACTTTATTTTACTCAATTCATTGCATTTCATTAAATTCTTTTGAATTCCTTCGTATTTTTTTCAATTTACCATACAATTTTTCATTTTTTTGTAGTCTTTTTTAATGCACTCCAAAGTCTTTTAATCTTACTTTGTATTGTTAGCCATTTCATCAAATCATTTTGAACTCACTTTTCATTTCCTTGATATTTCTCTAAATTCACTGGAATTTTATTGACATATTACTGTTTTTTTCAATTCACCTAAGTTCTGCTGAATTCGCAGTGAATTTTGCTTACTCCCATCATCAACTTTTTTTGGAAATTTTTTGATTTTTAAAATGTTGTTAAATTCTTATGAGTTCAATCAAAGGCTTTGAAACTCTTCTAAATTCTTTCGAACTCACTCTAATTTTACTAAAATCAATGGAATAGTTAGCATTTTTTTAATTCGGTTGAATTCATTTGGAAGCTTTCTAAATTTAATCAAATCGACTAATATAATTTAATAAATAAATAAATAAATATATATATATACTTTCTTTTAATTCGCCTTGAAACCCTATAAAATCGCCTTGAATTCTTAAGCATTCTATCAAGTTCTTGTGAATTCCCTTTAGTTCTTCTAAATTGATTCCAATTTTACTAAAGTCAGTGAATTATTTTTTTCCAATTCACTGGAATTTTTATGAATTTCATCAAGTTTCTTACAGTTTCGGGTGGGTGTCCGTTCGTCCGCTATACTTTTTCCCCGAGAGGACAAATAAGGGAAACAAGGGAAGTGAGGAGAAACGTGGAGAACTGAGAAGAAAGTGTGAAGGGTAGTGAGGGTGGGTTAATAAGGGTAAAGTAGGAAGGGGAAATAAAGGAAATTATTGAAAGGGTGGAAGGGAAGTGAGGGAAGAGGTTGAGGAGGAGTCCAGGTGTGTAGGAGAGGGTATCATGAAATTATGAGATAGGGAAGGGAGAGGAATTAGGATAGTACGGGAAGTGAGAAAAAGTAGAGGAGGTATACTGTTGACGGAGAAAGTGATGTGGGGCATAGTAAGGTGATAAAGAGGGGAATTTGGGTGGAGAGGGGAAGTAGGGGAAATTAGGGGGAGTTGGAGTATGGAACTATGTTAGGGGAAGATTCGAACTACTTAATTAACATTTTAATAGGCTACGAAACCCTTCTTTGTAGGTGCGCGACGCCTGCTGTTACTAACTTTGTAAGTATATTAGGATGTGGCAGCGCTGTGTATTCTTTTTTTATTTTTTACAGAAATAATTTTATGATAGGTTCATCATTCAATCTACCCATTCTCAAGTTCTATATGATTTCTACCGTACTAAAGATTCTTTCGAAAACTAGCGGCTGTAATTTAGATATTGATAATGAAAAAAAATGCAAAATCCTGTTAAACAAAACAAGAATCAAACGACCAAATTTGGACCACAACGAATAAACGAAAACCAAAAAAAAAACCCTATTGTAATCTGAAAAAAAAAAACAAAAATAAAATAAAATGAAATTTTCGGGAAAAAAAATAAATAAAAAAGAGGAAAGAAAAATGAGAAGGCAGCCAACCACATCCCCTTCCTTCTCTTTTTCTTTCTTTCGTCTTTTTTTTTTATTCTTATGACCATCAAATTACAATAAAATAAAAATAAAAAACATAAATAAATAAATTTGCATTACCAAATTTTTTCGGTACTCGTACAGTACTCTTATCAAGGCAAGAAAATTTTAAGTGGTAGAAACTGACAGCACCCACGAACAGGTGCTCTCTCTTTGATACCTGAGAATCGAAACCATCAATTTGCATCAATTTGATTATTGGACGTTAAATGGGATTTTTAATTTGCATTTTGGTCTAATTTAAATTTCGTAAATAATGAAAAAAGAGTTGCAAAAATATACTGATGTATTGATTAAAAAATAAACATGTCAACTATATTTTCAAACTAACTAAAAAAGTAACGATTTTTAAAGTTACTTTTACTGAAAAAGTTTTATTAGTTACTAATTCGTTACTTACTGAAGAAAGTAATTTCGCTGCCAAAAAAAGAAACTACTTCTTATCACTGATGGTTTAATTATTGTAAGTTTAACATTATGAGCAGACATTTAATTCTTAAGAGAATATTACATTATTAGTCACATAATGGTCAAGTATTATATAAGAAAGTTTTTGCTTTCAGCGGTTTTATAAAAGAATCCGTGACCTGTAAGGTTATCCTTGGGGCAGTTTCTTGTTCGAGATTCGCATATTATAACAATCTACACAGGAATCTGTATAACAGCTCCATTGAGGTTGGATAACAACGATCTATAACCCATTCAATATAAATATAATAGCTTCGGTATGAATTGTAATTTAAGAAAAGGCTCTTTCCAGGTTTTGTTACGATTTGTGACTGAGAGTTTTCGTTTATTCGTTGTGGTCCAAATTTGGTCGTTTGATTCTTGTTTTGTTTAACAGGATTAACTGCGTGAACCGAATTCATAGAACCTAATAAGAATATATAACTATTTTTTGTTGATAGTTGATTATTTGTAATTGAAAAGTCTACTATCATATTTCTGGATAAAAAATCATCTGTTTTAGTTAAAAATTATATTCTTTGGGTAAAAATTTAACAATTTTGCTAAAGATTAATTTTCTTAATTGAAAATTGAACTAATCCATTTATGACTGAAAATTGATGGTTCTTAGTTAAAACTTCAATTGATAGTTTTTAGCTGACAATTCAACAATTGGATGTAAAGTTAAATAATTTTCTTAAAAATTCATTTTTTAGCTAATGAATCAACTATTTTGTTGAAAATTAGTTTCTTCTTGCTTCAAAGTTAGTTTTCTTAACCGAAAATATAACTTTTCCATTTTTGTTTGAAAATTCATCATTTTTACCAGAAAATTAAACTATTTGGTTAAAAGTTAAACTACTTTGTTAAAAATTAATTTTAATAGTTAAGATCCATGTTTTTGGTTAAAAGTTGTACTACATTGCGGAAAATTCGTTTTTTAGTTTGAAAATCAATTTTTTTTAACTGCACATGTACCTGATACATTTTTTTATGGATATTAACTTTTTCTCTGCTTTGCTTAAAAATTGAACTGTTCTGTAGAAAATTGTCTTCTTAACAATTCAACTGGTTTGTTGAAAATTTGTCAATTTGAAGAAATCGAAGAAAAAAATTTGTTCTCAAAGGGGAGCGTGTTCGTGTTTGTGATGTCACCCTGGAAGGACCCAAACTTTGTGTTATCATTTGTGACGAAGAAGGAGAGGGGTGGAAGAAGTATTTAAAAAAGCGTGACGTAGTTCTGAAACGGCCCTTTATAATCTTACATGAAACAAAAGATTAAATTTCTATTAGATAGAAAAATAGTTAGTCGAGTGAATGGCATGTTTTTTCAAATGCTTTTGAGACATCCTAGAAGGATTTTTAATTGTTTATACAGATCAATAAACTTGAAAGTTGAGGCCTTTGATTCTATTTAACTTTGCCCCTTATGTCTGCTGCATGTTAAGGAAAGAAGAGACTTTAACCCACTAATAGGATAAGAGCAGCTTTAAGAAAATCGAATAGTAAACATTAGGATGAAATATTGATCCCTGACTCTTTGCTTTCTCGTTCCTTCCCAGCTCACACGTTATGTTCCAATTATCCTCGTACTTATCCTCCTCCTCCTTATCCTCATCCTTCTTTTTTATTTCTTAAACGTAAGGTAACGTTCCAATGCATGCACGGAGAAAATTTATTGGGAAAAAATTCCGCAAATTTTGCTTAAGGCTGGGACATGGTATACACATGTAATGTGGTGGTATTGATGAAAGTTAAAAAAAAACTAAATTTATAGGACTAAGACTTGAAACCTAACCGCTAAGCTCTAAATCAAGTGCGTGACAATTAGACTAGCAAAGGTAAAATGCTAAAATAATTTTTAACAGTGTAGTTTATTTTGTCCACTCACCAATAATCCTGTAAATGGAACAAAAAAGTATGGTCATCACTATGAACCAAGTGTTCCAGTCATGGTGATTGTTCACAGTTGCCACGCCGAGGAACATGAATATAATCGTTTCCGAACTGCTGGAGAGCATCTTCATTGTATATTTTACAGTGGTGTGGGACTTGTGCGATATATTGGCCTCGACGTAGTTTTTCATGGTGATACCGCAGAATGTGATACTGCAATAAGAAATCATTATGGTAATGGGAATTATAGGACACTTGATTGATAATTGAACTGGGCAAAAGACTGAATGATTAGAATAATAAAAACTGGCATTCTATCAATGGCGATTTCCTACGAATATTTTATAAATCATGACCCCCTAAACCTTGGGGTGTTGCCTTCGATTTTACCAACTTTATAATAGTCTTTTCAAAATATGTTATTTCTTACATGAAAAATATAGAAACTACGGTGCCACAATTTTTTTTTCTAATTTTTATGCTTACACTTCCAAAGTATCTACACATTCGCAGAAAAATGAATGCGTTTTTTGGTTCGAAAAAATGATACTTAGAGGTCCCGCACGCCACATGAAGCTTTTCTAGAACTAACCTTACGGAAAATTGCGTAACGGTAGACAGGGCCTAAGCAAAAAAGACTTTGTTGTACATTTTATTCCGGATGATCGATACTAGCTGTGCCGAGATGAAACTAGAGTTTTTTCTTCACACTTGACCATAGATTAAGAAACAAAAATTACCTTTCAAATTTCAACCCCATATGTCCATTTTATAGTGTCGAAAAAAACCCATAAGTAAAAAATTGATTTCTGCGAGTTTTTGGCGCTAATTATTGCTTTCGTACGGTTTCATTTCGTCAAAATTGTTTCAAAGAGACAAAATATGTCCTTCTACTGATAATGGATTGTTTACACAATTTTTTTAAATAATTGATTATGGTTTATAGTAATTTTCTCTTAGACTGGAGTTAGAAAGCGAATTTTTTCTAATTTTTCAACTTGCTTTCAACTTTTCAGTTAGAGTGAGGCAATACTTTATTAAAGTTGACAGAAATAATTGATAAAACAATGTTCACACAATGTTTCTCCTATAGTATTGCTGGATAGTTGCGATTTTTTTTTAAGTTTGTAACTTTCTGTCCACTTCTCACATAGTGAAGTAATATTTACTGCAAGTTAAAAAAAATCGTTTAAACAGTTTATGATTGTTGTAACTATTTTCTCTTAGTGAAGTGTTAATAAGTTGCAGGTTTTTCTAACATGTCAAGCTTTTTTTACTTTATAGCTATGAAAAAATTATAAATGAACATCAACAAGAGTCAAATTTTAAATAGTATTCCATTTTTTCCTAATTAATTTTTTTTTACCGTTTGCTAATATTTCAAAAATATTAATTTCAACAAAAATGCTATCTTACAGCATAGGTAAAAAAATGACATAATTAGGATTAGGTAAGAAAAGTGTGTCTGTAAATAAGCTGCAAAAAATTCTTTTTGAATTACAGCTTAAGTTTATTGCATTACTCTAACAAGGAAGGGTATCGAAGTGTCAGTCACCGATTCCA
>NC_046658.1:79631687-79632924 GCF_010883055.1 Belonocnema kinseyi | reverse complement strand
TCTGTATCCGTTTCTATGTAATATATTTTTTAAACCAATGGTAGGTTACTCGTATCTATTACCGAACGCCGATACTATGTACACATGTACATAATTATTGCCCCCAAAAGTTGCATCCCTCATTTTTCATAAGTGTAAAATGATTTTATATCGAATTTTTTCTTTGAAAAAATTGTCAAAATAATTAAATATTTATAAGAATGATTTTAGTTTATAGAACATAGATAATCAAATTCTCAAGTTAAATTTTTTTAGGCTTTTTCACAAAAGTACATTTCAAGAGGATAAACTACCCTTCATTATTATTGATCACTTTTCTTTAAGGGGTAGTTGACCCTCTTAAAATTTACGTTTATAAAAACCCCTGAAACGCGTCCCTTAGTATTTCATTTTATTTAAAATAAAATTATGTTTGTAAATAATTAATTAATTTTAAAATTTGTACGGAGCTGAAATGAAAAAAATGTCCACCCTTACAAAAAATGAGGAATGCGGCCCCTAGGGGGTCGAAATGCTATGCATAATATCGGCATTCGATAATAAACAATCTCCAATTTATTCTTAAAAAAATGTTGCATAGAAACAGATATCTTGAAAAACATGTTTTGGGGTTGAAATTTAGGGGTGCTTTTCACCCCTTCAAAATGTTTAACAACACAAAAGAAAATATACCTTTCTCGTATTTTTTTGTCCTTTATAACATAGCGAAGTTTCATTGAAAACGGTGAATGACATTTCGATACCCTTCCTTTTAGGAGAAGAGAGTTAAGTACGGTTGTACTAAACAACCGTAAAAAGCAATAACTAGCAACAAAAAATCGCAAAACCTAATTTTTCACTTACGTGTTTTTTAAGACCATATAAAACAGACTTATATATAAGTCAATATGCATATTGATAATTCTGAATAAAATTTAAAAAAAACATCTTTTTTCGTGAGAAATAATTATTTTACTTCATGGATTTTGCGGGACCTCTAAATATAAGTTTTTCCCACAAAAAAAAATTTTATTTATGTGAGTTCCAAAAAATGGGGGGGGGGATATAATGAGAGTTCGAGAACAAATGGACGATGTATTTTTGCATTCCTGCGCCAAAAATTCGGTGTAATATATTTTTTAATTTTAAGATGGAACTTTAATGGCTCAAAAGTATGGAAAATTGCATGTAGTTAGCCCCATAATATTTTGATTCATCTAATTGAATATTTTATATTTAGATAAAATTTTTTGAGACT
>NC_046658.1:79621011-79631587 GCF_010883055.1 Belonocnema kinseyi | reverse complement strand
ATCCAATCTCATTTGGTTGAATATGCAAATGAGAAAGCACCCTTATTCTATATAGTGGCTATTTACATAATGGAATTGAAGAAAAGATGCTTCAATTACAAAATCCTTATGACCACATTCATTTGATTAGAAAATTTGTTTTAATATTGTTTTTTGTAAATTAAAAATAATAATAATATAAATTGGTAATCTTTTTATAGCTATCCGCACAAATTCTTGAAAAATTCTTATTTTATTTTTGGAAAAAAGTAGAATTGACCATTTTTTTTTCATTTTCAAGGCAATCTAACAAAGTTTGCGTTTTCCAACTTACTTATTTCATCACAACTTTCACTATATTATAAAGCTAAAATTCCAGTGCAAAGCTTACAGTTATATTTACGCCCATTTTTTGTCTTAAGTTATATAAATGTTTCTTAAAACAAGTCCCTCATTCTTAACAGAAGACTTTTTCCCCTGTAAAAGTAATCATTTTGACTGTTCGTTTTTTTCTCAAAAGATTATCTAACTTTATTTTGTACACTTCAGAAGCAAATAACTTAAAAATGAAGTCTTATCGTAAAATTTTTAATAACATATGTCGTAAACAGTAACAAATTCAAAACCTTCTAAAATGCTGGTTCGTTTTTCACCTTCTTTTCTGACAGCATTTTATAACATCAAAAAAGGTGCCTGCTCATACTAAATTTTCAACTGCAAAACCTTTTGTCTATCGGACACTATCTTCTGTTCGTGTTTTAGATTCAAAAATTCAAATTCCTCAAAATTAAAATAATGTATCTGATTTTCTCAAGCATACGGAGTTTTTTATAATGTACGATTATTGCTAGTGAACTCTTATGTCAAATTATAAATTAAAAAAAAATTTGCTTACATAATTTAGAATGTTGGGAATATTTGAACTTCAGATTTTTCGCGATTTTGAAATGTTTTCAACACTACGAAAACTTTTTTTCACATGAAACTAAAATAAGCAACTTTTTCTTCGGTTTAAGCTGAATAAATTTCAGTTTCGACATTTCAAACATTGGACATTTTTTTTGAAAAATTTGAATTTTGAAATCCAAAGAACGAACAGAACATATTGCCGAATTGAAAAATCATGAAATTAAACAAAAAATAACTGGATTTTTTTTTATTTGCACCTATTTGAAAGTCTTTATAATTATTATAGTATATTTCGGAAAATTTTAAATTTGCGAATTGATTCAGATTGATTTTTTACTAATAAAAATAAATTATTATACTTTCATAGTTTAAAAAATGCTTATAATAATGCTAGGGGGAGTTTTTTAGAATTAAATAATTTAAAAAATCACTAATCATTTTACATTGATCAATAATTTTACAAGAAATTGTTGGTAAATTGGTCTGCATCCAGTGCAATATGCTGAAATTAATTAGAAATCACTGGATTTAAAAAAATTAAACCCTGATTTTTAATGATGAATTGTACCCAATTCTGATTTTTTAATTAATATTTTAAAATAGCTTACGCTAGAATTCCGGACATGTGGAATATTTCAGCATTAAGATAGGCTAAGTAAGCCATGATGAAAATGAAGATTGGTTCGATGACACGCACTTGATGCGTAAATCTAGTTACGAAACCAGTGGCGAATCCCCAGATTACACCAATTATCGTACCACCAATGGCTACGATGAGGAAGTTTGCCAGGCTAGATAAAATGTGCGTGTAATTGATTCTATGTATTCCCATTTCGCTGTAGGCCTCGAACATGTGATAAAGTACCTGTAAAAGTTACAAAAGATGGTCAATTAGATCTAGAGCAACATACTATTATGGGCAAATACCCATTTGACCGCGTCTACCTGCTTGCTCTACCCCTACTCCCCAACTTGCCCTTACGCAGCCGAGGGACCGCCAGATTGCTGTCGCCGGCCCTTACCAGCCTTTTTACTCAATGAGAAATAAAATACTAAATACATTTTTTTTTATTTTTGCAATTAGTAACTTGGTAATATTATATTTAGAAGGAAAATAAGAATGAATGCAGGAAAATGCAGTTTCAATTTATGGAAGTTTCTATAATACATTCTAAAAAAATACCTCTAATGGCACTATTTTCTTGTAATTTTTCACTAATGTTGCTGTTTTTTTTCACTTTTCCTTAAAAAATATTTTCGATGATTGATTTTAAATTCGTCTTTCCTTTATTTCCTTAACTTCGGATTGTAACATTTTTTTAATTTACAAAGAAAAAGCTTTCAAAATTGTACCGTTGTAATTTGCACGTAACATTTATTGGTTTGGGGGGGGGGGGTGAAGGTATGCACTTTCAAAAAATCGTTTCTTATGTTTGTCTTTTCTTATTGTTGAACATTTCAAAAATATACCCCTAAAATTTTAAGTCGATCTGAGCAAAACTCTCGAAGTCATTGTCTAGTTAGTCTCCTGTCCTCTAGCATTACAGCACCGACAGCTGCGGGCTTCTAAAACTTTAAACGCTTTTTTTCTCAAAACTACTTTTTTAAAGTCCGTGCTCCCTGCCATTTAAAAACTACTTCACCGATTCAATTCAAAATTTAAAAAATACAGAATATGGCCAAAAGTATACTTAATAATGTACAAAAAGTTTTAATACATTTGCTCAATCCATACTCTTAAAAAAAATTAGCAAAAAGAGTGTTTTTTTTACAGTGAAACCTTTACCCCCCCCCCCTAAGATTTAAATGTTGATAACATTCAAAATCAAATAAGTTTAAATTCAATTTGTAAAAAATAAACAAATTGATAGATACTTTAATCAAACTGCTTCGTATAATTTTCACATAAAAGCCTCAAATTTTCTATATATTTTAATAAATTAAATATCGCTCACAAATTGTAATTATGTTTAATTAAAACCGTTTCTAAAAACAGGGTGTCTAGTGACTCGGGGAAACGAAAGGCTTAGAATGTTTCTAATTACATTTGAAGACTCCTGGGAAAGAGCAGAAACTAAGAAATCAAAATACGGTAGCAGCCCTGGCGAATGATTATAAAAAGTCCAAAAACACTTCTGTATATATTGGGCTTAAAATGTACATAACAAAATCTTTTAGAAATTTAAGATACAACAATTTTTCCTGAAAAATACTTCCAATCTTCAACTTATTCAGGCAAGTAACAGGCCGTGGAAATCACCAAAAAACGCAGATTTCAGATATAATATTTCTAAATTACTAATTGCATAAAAAAATGTGTATATTTCACAATTTATTTCTCATTAGGTAAGAAGGAACTGCTGTTTAAGGTTAACGGAAGTATTCTGGCGATCCTACAGTTGCGTGAAGGGAAGTTGGTTAGTGCGGGTAGGTTAATAAAGAATAGAGCGCGATCAAATAGCCACTGCCCCTACTATGCAATTCTATAAAAAATTATTCATTTTCAAGAACAGCCTAGTGAGAGTAAATTATAAATTTCCTCTTATGAAATAAATAAGGCACTTGCAATTGAAGTGAGGAATACCAAACGGTGCTACGTCCAATTAATATAATTTTATAAGAGAAGAAACAAAAACCTTTCTAGAGGAACAATTTACAACCGATTGAGAATTTTGTTGGGTAAGTGGATGTATCAGTTTATTTATCATTCTGTGAAAAAATAGAAAAAATAGGTAAGAAAATCATATAAAATATATATTTTTATTTATTTCATAACAAATACCACAAATTAACAGAAAAATAAGACATTTGTAGTATTATTACAATATTTTTTATATTTCATAATAATATTCCCAGTCGTTAAATATTTGTCAAAAGCCTATAATTACCGTCTACCTATTCAAAAAATGAATATTTTAGTGCACTTCATTTATTTATTTTGAAATGTTAAGATATTTTAACACATTTAAATGCTCCATTTCAGAGTAAAAAACTTCAATTTTCTCGTCAAAGAGTAGACTTAGCACCATTTAGCTATACCTGCTCCAATTAATTTCTGCTGAAATTAGTTAAATAATGCAATTTTTATGTTTGTTGGTTTTGTTAAATCTTTATTTTCAGATATTAACAATAAAAAATGTAAAATTTCAATTTGTTACGTTTAAAATTTTACTCGTTAGAAACTTGTAATGTAAGTCCTTTTTCAGGCTCTTGCGACTGGCCTTGTCGCAAGCATTTGTCCACTGGACTTTTTTGATAAATCGAGTACATTCGTAACATTTTATCAAAGTGGGGTGAATTTCAAGATATAACCGACCTTCACGTCTATTACATTATTGAATTCAATTTAGATTGAGATATTTTATTTATAATATGTATTAAATAATTTTAAATTCATGTGAAACATTGATTATTAAAAACATTGCAATCCTAAAGAACATTTATCATTTTCTATTTCAAAGTTCTATGAATAGAAATGTACCGCAAGAATTGCAGGAATTATATGGAATTCCATCAAAAAACTATATTTTTGTCAAGTTTAACTGAATGAATGGTGCATATCTTTACACAGCATCAGATTTTAAATATAAGCTAAATATGATTGCTTTGTGAACATTTTGATGCAACTGGTTGAGAACTGAATTGATTTCCTGAGGAATCCAGGTGGAAGTGATGGAAAAGTAATTGAATACTCAAAATGGATATAATATCCAATAAGCCCTACGAGAGCAATTTTAGGTTTTAATTTGATTGAATAAAATGTAATTTACATCTTTTCTTTTCTCGAAGTTAGATTTTATCGAGCGGTACAAAAATTTTAAGTCTAGAAACTTTTAAATGATAAATTTAAGAGTTTTGAATATAACAAGCATTCAAGGAATAAGAAATTAGATAGAATCTTTACAAATTAATTTTTAATTAAAGCATTCAAAACTAAACAATTTTTTGTTGCATAATATAGGGATTAAGAATTATAAACTAAAATCATTTAAAATCGTAGCTTTTGAAAATGTGTATAAGTCCATAATTTCAAAATATGTGTAATTAAATAACAAAATTTCTGTCATTTAAAATTAATTACATTCCAATTTTAAGGCTTATAATTTTATAATATTAGCAAAATAAAGTATTAATAACACAGCCACACAAAAAAAAGTGTGCGGATCTGGTAACAAAACACACGTATTCCTATGGATTTTAGGGCGCTGAATTCAAATTCGGTATCAAAAATTACCCATCACGTCATGGTTGAGCCATAACCTCAAAAAATGACGAAAAATCATGCACTGAGGCAAATAAATTTCAAAATAATGCCAGTGATCCAAATTTTCACTTCAAAAACATGTCGACAACAGTGAAGGATCAACCTTTGCCTGATATCAACTTATTTAACATAACTTTACCCAACAGAACCTGACCTCACTTAAGCTGAATTAACAGAAATTTATTGAACTACACGTAAAGCTCTGGAAGCATATTTTCCCAGTAGCAAATGTGCGCTACATCGAATGGGTCAAATCAAGCCTAACCTAGAAACAAATCTAATCTAGCCTAACCTAACCTAACCTCACGAAACACAATTAAACTGATTGTGTCGTCCCGTTGTGTTTGCGGTACCGTTTGAATCAGCTTGGGCTTAATCTGCAAGGAGGTCAAACCTATCCTAACCTAAAAAAACCTGACCTAACCTAACCTAACCTAACTTAACTTCACGTAACACAATTAAACTCATTGTGTTGTCCCGTTGTGTTTGCGGTACTGTTTCATTCAGCTTCGGCTTAACCTACATAGAGGTTTAACCTATCCTAACCTAACAAAACCTGACCTAACCTAACATTGCTGAATGAAATTCAACTACACGTGTAGCTATGTAAGCGTACGGTTCTCAGCCTTAAATGTGTGCCAGCGTAATCGGTTAGGTTAGGTCAGGTTTTGTTAGGTTAGGACAGGTTAAACCTTTATGTAGGTTAAGCCGAAGCTGAATGAAACGGTACCGCAAACACAACGTTTCGTGAGGTTAGGTTAGGTTAGGTGAGGCTAGATTAGATTTATTTCTAGGTTAGGCTCGAGTTGACCCATTCGATGTAGCACACATTTGCTAGTGGGAAAATATGCTTCCAGAGCTTTACGTGTAGTTCAATAAATTTCTGTTAATTCAGGTTAGATGAGGTCAGGTTCTGTTGGGTAAAGTTATGTTAAATAAGTTGATATCAGGCAAGGGTTGATCCTTCACAGTTGTCGACATGTTTTTGAAGTGAAAATTTGCATCACTGACATTATTTTTAAATTTATTTGCCTCAGTGCATGATTTCTCGTCATTTTTTGAGGTTATGGCTCAACCATGACGTGGTGGGTGATTTTTGATACCGAATTTGAATTCAGCGCCCCAAAATCCATAGGAATACGTGTGTCTTGTTACCAGATCCGCACACTTTTTTTGTGTGGCTGTGTAATTCATTAAAAAAGCTTGCTGTATAGAATTCGTTTCAATTGCTAAAATTGCAAATGTTTTATTTTACGTCCCTTAAATGAGACTAATTTTAGGGTCTCCCATTTGAGAATGTATCTATGTGATGCATAAGAAAGTAAGCAGTTGCAAATTCAAAATACCATAAAGCAATACTTTAGGAATTATTAACCTAAAATTTTATCACGGTTCCGTTGAAATTACTTTAACAATGTTAATACAGCAAAATTGTTCTTTGGAGAAATTGCCACAAAAATACCCCATTAATCGTTCTTAATCTCACTTTGTTTTGTTGAAATACTTTTTTATTTTTATTGTTTTTAAAGTAAACATTCGTTTTTCATTGTTTCATAACAGCGAATAAATTATTAGAGATGAATGATATTATTCGAATCGTTTGAAGATATTTTTTTGCATTAAGAATGTTATATCAGTTTATGATAAAAAGTATCTAGTTAAAAAAAATGTGGGTATAAGTACATTCGTAAGTTTTTTACTTTAAATAATTATATCAAGAACAAAAAGTAAGAAATTTATAATAAAATCGAAAAATCAAGTTTTTTCAAGAAAACAAAGTGAAATTAATAATTATTAAAGGGATCTTTTTGCAGCCATTTTTCCAAGCAACAATTTTAATCACTTAATTTTTTTCATATCTCATTCTGTTTCCGAAAAAACTGGCTATGTCCACTTTTCGAAATTAAAAGTGGATTTTTATTTGAACAATCAAATTTAAAAAAATTTAATCGGCACCAAAAGCATGTGAACTATTTGAAATTAAAATATTCACAATTGTACAATTTCAAGGAGTAAATTAAAAATTGAGTGAATTTTTTTCAAAGCGACAATAATTTCTAATTAATTTACAAGTATCTGACAATACATTGATATTTTCAAGTTAAAAGCGTTCATAGATAAATTTCTAGTGAACATATTTAGAGCATTGAAAAAATGGATAAAGTCAGCTGTTTATAAATGAAAAAATCAATTAACTTATCTTTTGACTCTGCCATCAGTTAAATTCACATACAGTATTTAGAATATTTTTTTATTAATTAATCATTGATAAAAATTTCAATAATGATTGCCAGATTAGTTCCCTGCATAACTCATTCATTTTTAGCAATAAATGATTAGAAATTGCAATAAGGGGCCATCCATAAATTACGCAACAGCTTGTCGGAAGGGGGGTGGGGTACAATCCGTAAAATGAAATGGAAGCGCAAATTGCGTTAAAGTTCACTAATTTTAAAATCGGAGATTGTAATATCTGTATGAAGATTTCATATCGATATGATTAAATTTCTGTTTTTATTTTTTCTCCATCTTTCTGTAAAATAGTATATCCATAAAAACAATGTTTTTTCATAACTTTTTAAATTACTACTACTTGAGAAACCATTCAACATTTTTAAAGTTTTTTGGCTTAAGCTAAGATGTTTAAAAGGCTCGAAGCCACTTCAGGGGTTTTGAAAGATTTAAAAATATTTCAAAGGATTTTTGATGAATTTCAACGAATTTCAGGAAGTTTTATAAGATTTCTAAAGACATCTGAATTAATTCTCCAGGATCTCAATGGATTTCATAGAACTTCAAATTTTATAATTGTATAATGCTTCATGGAAATTAAAAAGAACTTGTTAACCAGAATTGAGGCATTTCAGAGTATTGGAAAGATTTGATGAAATTTTAAAATATTTTAAAGTATTTGCAAATATTTTAATTCTTATGATAAAGTTTCAAAATTTTAGGATACGTATTTTAAATTATTTCAAGAAATTCCAATAGATTTCACGAATTTGCGAAGATTTAAAAGAATTTGATAGATTCAGGGGTATTTAAAAAGATTTCAAGAAAATTTCAAATATTTATAATATTGTAATAAAATTTGAAAGAATTTGTTCTCACGATTTCAGGGATTTCAAAACATTTGAAGGATTTGAGGAGCTTTCCAATATTTCAAGATATTTCTAAAGATTTTACAAAATGTTAAAGATTTTAGAATATTTAAAAATATTCTAAAGAATTTCAAGAAATTAAAAAGGATTACAACTTTTTGAGAGTATCTTAAAAGATTCTAAGAACTTTTCAAAATATAAAACAAAATTTGAAGGGATTGTGAAAGATTTAAAAGGATTATATATATTTTGTAGTAATTGAAAGGATTCCTTGTCATTTTAAAGATAAAAAAATGTTCAAGAAGCTTGAGGGAATATCAGCAAATTATCCATTACTTCACGAGATTTCAAGAAATTTTGCAATATTTTAATAAAATTTTAAAGAATTTATTCAGAAAATTAAGGGTTTTCAAAGAATTTAACAAATTTGGACAGATTTCAAAATATTTCAAGGTATTTCCAAAAATTGGAGAGAATTTAAAATATTATCCAATATTAAAAAAAATATATATATATAAACAAAGTTTTTCCACAATTTCTGAAATATATATTATTTTTTAAATCATTTAAAATTATAAGAGGAGCTATAAGTGTTAGGTATTAGCCGCAGAGGCGGATTTTGGCAATGCGAGGCGATGCGAGAAAGTAGGGACATGTGTGCGAGGCGAAGCGTGGAAGGCAAGGCGATAAGAGCAAGCGGTTTCAGAGATAAGGTGTGGAAGGATGTTAGGGTTTAACGGTTAGTTTAAAGAAATTAAAAAATTGAGTTGTGAGCAAGTAAATTTTTGAGGCCAACATGCCGACAAATAAACGTTCGTCTACTATTTACTGGTTGGGCAAAAGAGATTCGAGTGTTGAAGTGATTTGATAAAATTGTATAATTTGCTATTATTTTACATTTTATTAGCGTTTATTGTGATCGAAATCGTTCTTTAAAATGCTTAGGTTATTTTTGGCCATTCTTATTCGATTATGGAAAAATGTAGGAAAATATGTAAAACTAATATTAAATAATTGGAGATATTTTATAGAAAAATATAGTAAATATTAGGACGGGTCTTATATTTGGCCTATTATTTTTGCATGATAATATTTTTCGGCTTCCATTACACCGTTTTCAAGGTCTATTATTAAATAGCTTACGTATATAATTACGAGGCCTCACAAATTTCACAGCCGATGTTTTCTAGTAAACATTTATTTGTTCAATTGGGGTCTTACATAAAACTGAGCAATTACAAAACTCACCAAAATGGCAAGATACCCCGAAAAGTACTCCACAGAAATTCTACGAAAATTCCAGTTAGAAATTCCATTGAGTTTACGTGGGAATTCCACTAACTTTCCGTCTGCAAATTGTCAACTTAATCCGTTTGAAAATGTTTGCAGGTGAACAAACGTATTGGCAAATTTTGCGTGCAAGGGTTTGTCGCATGAATTAAACCAAACTCTCGCTTTGAGTCAAGTATCGGGGGTTGTCTTCCAATGGCCTTGGACTGATTTCGGGGTGATAGAAACGTAAACAGTGAGGGCCGCCTGACTCGTTTTCGATTGAAATATATATGTGTGCGTGCGCGCGCGCGTGTGTGTGTGTGTGTGTGTGAAAGCAAAACAAACGCGAATCAAAATTGAGAACCTACAGAAACCGAATGTGCGAATAGATTTCCAAAATAAGATAATCGAAATCATAGATAGGGCAACATGGGAGGACCGTATAAAAAACAAAGATTTAGAGGGCGCCTGGACAATGTTACGGGATATCCTTGTTAGATGCACGATCGAAGTGTGTGGTACCGCAGTTGTAGGAAGAATGTCTGGTGATGCGTGGTGGAATGGTGAAATTCAGGCTGTCCAAAAAGCAAAAAGAGAAGCGTACAAGAGAACTTTAAACATCGCAGGTCTTAGCAATGAGGAAATAAGTAGACATAGAAATGATTATAGACGCGAAAACAGGATGCTTAAACGATTAGTTAAAGAAAGTAAAATTACAATTAGAGCAGAAGAAGAGATAAAAATACAAAACGACTTTGAAGGAAGCAGGAAACTACTTTATAAAAAAATGAAAGGAAACCAAAGTACAGAAATTGTCAACATGAGAAATAGTAGGGGGGAAATGGTATATGATGCAGATCTAATACTAGAGGCTTTCAGAGACTATTTTAGGAGACAACTCGGAGATGAAGCTATAGGACACCACAACTGCGATGTTGAACACGATGCCTTAGAAAACTCAATTGAAAAAGTCTGTGTCACTGAGGTTAGGGATATAATTAAGAACTTGAAAAACGGTAAGGCTGCCGGGGTAGACGGTATTAACGCTGAA
>NC_046658.1:79585885-79620911 GCF_010883055.1 Belonocnema kinseyi | reverse complement strand
CTTACATAACGACTTCGTGAGGTTCTTCGCTTGGGGTGATTGCTAGAGAGATTGATCAGCAACCTGGGTCGGAACAGTGTTGCGGAACGAACGTGTTATTTAATCAAATAGCACGAGAATTCTGGATCAATCTGAAAAATCTCTATCCCTTCCACACACTACTCCTTTCTCCTGCCGAGTGAGTCACGCCTACCCTGAAAGGGAAATGGCTTAATGGTGTAATAATAATAAAAAATATATATAATGTCACAACCGCTCTCGCTCTACTCTACTACACTACTTGATGTACATGCGATGGTGTTTGCTTGAGTCAGGGTGTAAAGTCTCGCAACTCCAAAGACGATATCCAGTACGAAATGTAGTGTGTGCCTACCTATACGGTAGACCTGTCCTAAACTATACATTTATTGACAATTTTGCATTCTTGAGGGGAAAAAGTGATTTGCACTATATGCAAAATAGTCTTCAGAAATAATAATTCATTTAATTTATAGCACATTGAACTCATTGGCATTGTGATTTCAATGGAAAATATTAAGTTAATGTGGGTTGAATAATTTCAACACAATAATTTTTCTACTCCTAGTAACCACGCTTTACTACTAATGCGACAGTAATAACATGTGGCACCAGTGCAAAGAAATAGACAAAAGCCGCTGTCTCAACCTATACAGTAACTCAACCTACATGACACTGTCCTATAGTAATTTTAAAAAATGGTACAAAATTAAGTTTTTGATGAATATTTTTCTGATGGATGACACAAATTTTTGCACGTTTAAAGTTTCGAGGAGTTTATAGTTCATTTGTTGCATACTTCATATGGTTTTAATTATTTCATTTCTTATTTCAATGTTTTCTAATTATTTAGTATAATTTGTGTTTCCCGGATAGAAAGCAACTAAATTATATTTAATAAAACATGATTACAAATATTTGGAAAAACCACGTTATAGATTTGAGAGGAGGGGGGGGGGGAGTCCAAACCACATTTTGAAGACTTGTTACATAGGTGAGAGGTAAAAAATTGGCAAAAGATGTATTATGTAATTTATGTATGGCCCCTAATAATATATCATATATTAACTAATACTCACAACTGTGACTGCGTCATTTAAAAGACTTTCGCCAAATACAACAATGTAGAGAATTTCGTTAACGTGGATTTCTTCAAAGACTGCCAAAACAGCGACAGGATCAACTGCACTGATCAAGGCCGAAAATAGAAACATATCCAGGAGTGGTGTCTCGATAGCGCCATACAAGCCGAATTGTCCCAAAGCCCATAAAGTTCCTCCTGTACATACAGAGAAAAGAAAATTGCTTCCAGCTCTTGTTATACAAATGTGTTTCTACTTTCTACTGCATGCGTTGCGAAATGTGTTTATGCAAGTACGCGGGTATCTTCTATTTTCGAACACTCTAGTCGTAACAGATAGAATTTATGCGCATCGAACGTAATGGTCCTTATGAATAGAAGCAGAGAGAGGCTGCTTATCGTATGCGACGTAACGCTTGTCCAGTTATAGAATAGTAGAAAACAGTACGAGGTGGGTAGAAACAATTTCGAAGTGATAATATTGATAAGTGACGAGCAAGTGGGTAAAATATTACACAACAAATTCAAGCTTAAACTTCAGACATTTTTTAGATCGAAATTTTAAAATATACGGGACCCCCCCCCCCCCACACACAGTGGATAACGCCAACCTACAGTGAATAATGATTGATTGAAAGTATTAATACTCTATTTAAAATCGTCGAAAACATTTTAAAAGTCTAAAGATGTTCAAAAGTAAATGGCGGCAACCTTTCTAAAATATTTGAAGTCAATTTACTCACAAACACCACCGTTTTTTTTTTTTGATGTTTTGTAGAGTATAGTAGTAGTATATAATAGTAAAGTATTAGTAGAGTATAGTAAAATTGATTAAGTTTCAGGAATATGGTATGTGTTTAGAGTCCAAATGAAGCATGTTAAATTATAAATTCAGCGATTAAGTAAAAATAAACAATAGACCTTTAAATGAAAGTAGATGATTTCTTGTTATTTTTATTAATTATTTATATTAATTCATTATTTAATTACTATAAATGATTTTTATTTGACTATTACAGGTCTCGAACTCGGTTTAAATTTAATCTTTATATTTGGTTCAAAATTAAATCAATGTGCTGAAAATTTAACATTTTTGTTAAAAAGTCATACTTTTTGGTTAAAAATTGAACTATTTTGTAAAAAATTTGTCTTTTTGGTTTGAAAAATCAACAATAATTCAATTGAAACATTCTTTCCTTGTTTCTTTACTAAACATTTTTTTTTGGATGAGGAAATCATTTTTTCTGTAGAAATCTCCCCTTTTCTGGAAAGAATTCAGCTATCTAGATAAAAATTATTCCGTTTTAGTTGAAAATAAAGTTTTTGGTTTAAACTAATATTTTGAGGTGGAAAATTCAACTGTGTTATAAAAATTCGCCTTTTTCGTGAAAATTTAACACTTTGGTAAAGAACTGAACTATTTGGTATATAATAAAACTGTTCAGAGAAAATTAGTTGTTTTATTAAAAAATTCTTTTAAATTAAAATTTAACTTCGTCATTTTTGTCACCACCCACTGTTTAAACTATTCAGTTGAAAACTTATTTAACTAGCTGAGAAATGGTCCTTTGGTAGAAAAGTAACCTTCTTTGTTGAAAATTCAACTATTTGGTTAAAAATGTATGTATCATGTTGAAAATTCTTCTTTTCGGTACAAAATTAATCTGTTTTGTTAGAAATTCTTTTCATAAAACAAAAATTAATTTTCTTGTTGAAAATTTATATTTTTGTATTGAAAATTCAATTGTTTTGCAGAAAATTGCTCTTTTGAAACGCTGTTTATTTTTCCTATCTTAGTGGACCTACTAGCATCTACCTTGTACTGATTTCCCCACTTACCATCTTAAAAATATTCTTTTAAAATTAGAAACAGTAATGATAGAGTGGCATTGGACCGAAAAAGCTAGAAAATCGCAGTACATTTTGGTAAGAAAAAGAAAAATTAGAGAAATAATATTAACAAGTCAATCTGTGCAACAATTTATTTTTGCACAATAAAGCTCAAACACATAGTGAATCCAAGAATCAGTAATTTAAAAAAAACGCCACTATCCCATTCAATGTATGCAGAACGAATTGTATAGAAAAAACTCAAAATATGTGTCCCACTAACATTGTAATCGGCTCATTAGAGACAAATATATAACAATGGAAAAAGGAGGGAGAGAATTATGGTTCACAGGGAGTTGCTTTCTTGGTCAACTCTTAAAGAAAATCAATTTATTTTTCGACCCGGAATTAAAAAAATTTCTAGAAAAAAAAATCTATCCAATCACTTGAAATATCACAAAGGGCCTAGGTTTGTAAGCATGTAAAAATGTCAACTTTCAAATTAAGTTTTTTTTACGAGTTATGGAGGGGAAAAGACAATTTCAAAAAGGCATTTTTCGTGTAAGCGGATGAATCGGTTTTGTTGAAAAAATGTTAAGTTGTAACGGACACTAAAAAAAATCATTTTTTTTTCAATTTAAATTCTGACCCAAACTTTTTTGGACACTAACAGTCGTGTTGGAAGTTGTGAAATTTTTTATAAGAAAAAGACTACAAACAAAATTTTTTAAATATTAATTTTAGAGAAAAAACGTAACTACAAAAATATGTCTAACGATGAGATATAAATACAATTTTTACGTACAAGAATATTATCTGAGATTATTATTTTTTGAGGTAGTTTCGTAGAAAGTGGTTTTTGTTTTTTAATAAGTCGTTAATAACTTTATTTCCATCAACCTGCGCCAAAAATCCTTTTAAGAGATTTGACAGGGATTCAAAAGGAACACTTAAGCAAAGTGTCTAGTCAATATTGTTCGGTGAACTTTTCAGAAGTATACGTCAAGTTTAATATCACATGATATACTTTAATTAAAAACAAGTTCGTTTTCAACTTTCTTTTCATGTCAAGTTCAATTGTTATATTTTTAAATTATGAAATCAATTAGCTTAAAACGCGCAATTCTAATATAATTTACTTGAAAAATTCTCCATTTCAGGTCTTCATTTTTAGGTGCATACTCAATTTAAAGAATTTAAAAATGCAGTTTTGAAGATTTGAACAATGAAAAATTAAAATGCTTTCAATTTTAAGATTTCAGATCAAAGACGTTTGAAGTTGATCATCTGGAAATATAAATTAATTGATGTTTTGAAAAACTTAACTCTTGTTCGAAAGTTAAAAAAAGAACAATAATTGATTTTACAAGATGATTCTGAACTTGTTCAAAATTAAACAATTTACAGATTTTAACGTTGAATACTGAACTGTTTCAATTCGAAAGCCTTAGAAGTTAAACACTTTTAAAGGTCCAATTGTAACTATATAAACTATTTTTAGTTCTAAAATAATTTGAAAAGAATTTATTCATAATTAAACGCTTTTATTGAAGTTTAAGTCACATTAGAATATTTTGTATCCCATTCAATTGGAAATCTTGTAATAAAAAAGACAATAAAACAATATTCAGACATTTCTTACACTTCATTTAAAATTATCAATATAAAAAATACAAAACTAAATTACTTCATATACAGAGATCGACAAATTATTTTTGGATGGGTCACACAGTTGATGAGAGATGCCACTGGGGAGACTCTTCGCTTGTAGGAGATGCCGCAGATGTGACAATTAGTCCCGGGAGGCTTGCCGCAGTTCAGTCATTTTTAATTGGACATTACACATTTTTTGGAAGGGAGAGATGCCACTGAGACAATATTTTTACTGGTGAGAGATGCCGCAAAAATGTCAATTTCACAGTAAGAAATGGCGCGAGGGAGAGAAGCCGCTGAGTAGAGATGCCGCAGTTGTGACATGCCGTACATGTGATACGCCGCAAAGGTGACAGGCCACAGATGTGACATGCCGCAGTTGTTACATACCGCAGATGAGGCATTCCGCAGATGTGACAAGCCGCAGATGTGACATGCCACAGAAGAGACATGCCGCAGATGTAAAATGCCTCAGATGTGACATTCCGCAGGTGGGACTTGCCGCAGAGAGACTTGCCGCATGTGACATGATATGGACCCGTAATAAATCAATCATGTGCATGGGCAGGTTATGGATATGTTTTATTAACTTCTCTAACTTACACGCGCGCAAAGTCGCATATTTAACGGAAAAAATTGGTCATATTTCAAATTTTGAAAAACAATTAATGACGAAAATGACCTTTTTAACTTGATAAAAATGTTTAAAAATGTAAAATTACTTGTTTAACATTCAAAAAATTCTCATTGCCACGCGAGCGCATTAACATCACATGTGGCTTGCTTCGTTTGCAAATTTGAGCGCGCCATAGATCTTTTGAAATTAAAGTTCAAGCCATCGATATCTGTAATTTAATGAGTGTGAATTCTCTTTTGTTGAGGCTCCTTCGACTTTAAGAAACATAGGTTCATAAAGTATCTCGTAGCTTCGCGCTCGATTAGAATTTTTCTAAAATGAGCTATTTTCTATATTATGTTTATCTCTATTATATATTATCATATATACTAATTTTATTTTTTATTATTAACTAGCTTAACATTATTTTTTAGTTGAAGCGGGAAAACTTTGTATTTTTAACAGTCAGATGCAAGTGGCGAACTTTTCATTTTTAATTTTGTGCTGAATTGGAAGATGGAAATTTTTTAGTTTTAACATTTTTATTCTTGTCAGTTGAAAGGGAGGATCAGTTTTAATTCAAAGCATTGGAAATGATGGCGTGGATTTATATTTTTTAACCAGAATATGTTATAATTTTGAATTAAAAATTTGTCAAGCTTTAATTTTAAAAGTGTACAATTCAAGATAGTTGTATTTTGAGTACTCTAATTTTCATTTCAGTTTTGATTTCTCCGATTAGAAAAATTTTCAGTTTTAAGAGTTCGAATTTTTTAATTTTAATGACCGTAGAAAATTTTTTTAATTCGGGAAAACGATTACGTGTATCTTCTTAAATTTAAGACGGGATAAAAGGATTCAAATTTATAATTAATCTAAATAATAAACCCCAGTATTGAGTCACCTACTTATAGTGTTCCACACCGTTAAAAATACGTATTTAAACAACTTTTATAAATATTTTTTCCAATAATACTCACAACCCTTAAGCAAAATAATCCTCTGAATAAATAATTATTATAAATATTTCTTAAATAATAAGTGAAATTATTGTTACATAAGGTAGCTACTTTAGGTTAGTGGCCCACTATTGGGGCCATTGCCCTACTAATTTCGGAAAAGTCGTTAGTTGGAATGAAACTGAATTGAGCTGGACTGAAATCTAAAAGAAAATGAAATATCGACTTCCTCTCTAGGTTATTTTTATCCAAGCTCTTAAAGTTATGATTTCGCTGTATATTGCGAATTCCCGCGATTTTGCTGAGAATCAGTTCAACCTTGTTGAATTTTCGGACACGGATCTCCAACGAAGCGACCTGATTTTGAGTTAAGAAATAGAATGTATTCAACCAAGTACTCTACATAATTCCATATTTCATTTATTCATTTATATTAGATTAAGAATCATCATAAGTATATTTTTAGATCTCTGCCGAATTTTTTAGATCAGTATTAAAGAAAATATTTCCCCTATTTTATCAGAGTGTAAATCTCCTTCCTCAATCCAAAAATAATTCTGGCATCGCTATGAATTACACTGGAACCTGCGCGTAAACAAACCTGTATCCGAATTAACTTGTGAAAATTTCATTATTATAATAATTAGAACTTTTTTTTAATAATAAAAATTAATATAATCCCAACTATATAATGAAATTAATTTATTCTTTATTAGTAAGAAAATAGTGATGAAAATTAAAAATCGAATGGATACAATAATCGATCTATGAAATGGCACGAGGGAAATTAAGGAGTATATTAGATTTATATATCCAAGGAGAAAATTACGTATTGATCCGGATTTCATTTTAATTTTTTACTCGTAATAAGTGAATAAAAAAATATAATCACCAGTACTTGAGGCATCTATAAGTGTTTCAGAAACCTATTTCTTTAAATGTGTTTATATGAAAATATTCTTTTATACACAAAGTAAGCCTAAAAAGCTGTATTTTTTATTATTTACACTACAAAATTAAATATTTCAGTCCTTTTATATCACAAAAATTAAACAAATATTTTTATAACAATATATACTGCACCTTTTGTTTATATTTTATTATTGTAAAATACTTAACTTATAATTAGACACAAAGAAAATTACTTTACCCGAGAGTTATAGCTTTTCATTTTACGATAATGTTGTTATAAACCTAAAAATAGTTTTCACTTCACACATTTATAGATACGATCATCTACTTTAAAGAAAATAAGCTGTTGGCCTTAATAAAATAATTTTTTCGAATTCATAAGGGCAATATCGAGAAAACTGTTTTATTGATTGACATGTGTCTGTAGAAACTTATTAAGCATAAATTACAACGTAACACATAGTCCAAAAAACTTTCAAAATTTGTTTCTAACAGTAAGGGCGTAAAAATTTCATTTTTAAGTATAAATGTATGCAAATGAAGATTTTTTGGAGTAATTTACTTTGCGTTTATATATTTTTTTAATTTCACTTTTTAATACAAAAAAGACTAATTTTCACGTTCCTATGTAATAAATACGTGCTCTAATAACATGATGTTTTTGTATTTTGCAAGCGAAAAATTTCTTCCTTTTAGTAAAAAAATACTACCATAAATTTGTCTTTATTAATAAAAATGGTCAAGAGATTTCGCTAGACCATTTTAGGTCTGAAAATGATTAATTTTTAATTTCCAATTTCAATCTAATACAAGTTATATGCGAACAGATTCTTTTACACCCAGAAAGTGTTTCCTATTTATTAAGAAATAAACCGTAAATTTTATGAAACGAAAAAAATGTTTGGAGATTGACCGAAAAAAATTAAATTCCGAAATACAACAAAACAACTAATTTTTTATAGTTACAAATCCCTATTGTAATTTTAAATTTATTTTAAAACTAATTTACCGGAAAAATATGGAAGTTAATTGAAATCGATTTCGGTGCAATTTTGCGTTCTTATCAGTTTTTCTTATTTATAATATTACATTTTTGATCCTCACAAATAAGACTTGATATAAAATGATGGGTAAAAATACATTTCAAAGTACTATAGTAATTTTCAAACTGTAAAAAATGCGTATTTCCAAATTTCAGATTTTTTTCCTGACACCCGGTATAAATATTTTTAGTGTATTTTTTATGCAAAATATTCTCTTTATATTGTAGAAGAAATCCAGTGTATATTATTCCAGGAAAAAAAAATATTTAAGGGCTGATAATATCTTTAAACAATTTTTTACTTCAAAAAATTCAGGACATATTCTTCAATAAATAACAAATATTTTTTAGGGTAAAGAATTTTTTAGCTTTAAATTAATATTTGTAACCATTTTTTTCGCAGATACCTCATTTGCAGCGTTTGCGAAATTCAAAATCACACCATTTTTTGGCACCCTACTATAGATGTGTAACAAAATGAACTAGAAAATTGGTTTCTTTTTTTCTCTACAATACAACTTGAAAGGATAATGATAATAATTTTTGACCATTTTCTTGTCAAAAACAGTTTTAATAAAAAATTTACAATTATTACAATTATTCAAAGATTATCTGTGAATTCTCAAAACTTGAGAAGAAGTTTCTTCAGAATGCAGCACCTTTCGAACGCGGGCAGGTTTTTGGGATTTTCTTTTTTATTCGACGTAGAAATTCTTGTTCAATGTTCAGATAAAAGTTGAAAAGTCCTACAAAAATTTCTCTTACCAATAAAAAATTGTAGATTACCTAAAAATCTTTTTTCTATCTTTCTAAAATTCCTTAAAACAAATTAAGAAAATTTACTGGAGAAACTCACCGTTTCTATTTTTTCTTCTATTGTAACCATTTTTGAGGTCGGAAAAAATTATTTATCTTTAAATATAACTTTTTATTATTTCTCAAAAACGATGCAGAATATCACAAAAGAGAAAAAGATATTATTCATGACACTTTTTATGTGTCTAAACTTTGATGTGAACATTTTTTTTTCTTTTGTTGTATCTGTAAAAAATGCGAAAATGAGTTTTTTCAAAAATAAGTTTTTCAATGTGAGGCACTGGTTTACCAAATACGAAACGCATAAGATATGTAGTACTTATTGGCAACTATATCTAAAAAAAAATTTTAAGTGGTGTTTCTGGGAAAACCCACTTTCAGACGTTCTAGAAGAACTATCTATATTTTGTCATTTCTCAAATTAAAAATGGAGTTTGGAATTATTTGAAAGAGCAAGAATTTTCACGTTAAATAACAAAGAAAGAACCAAATACCTGCCCTTGTACGGAAAATACTGCATTTTCAAAAAATTTCTGTGAATTTTTGAGAATACGCAGGTGATCTTCGAATGATTGTAACAAATCTAGACACAGTTTTTTAAATAAACTATAAAATATGTGTTCCTTTATTTTCACCATAGAATGATATATATTAAAAATTCAAATCATTCTGCCAGCCCTAAGCTGCACCTCTCTGCCTGATTTGAAATGGAATTGGTCTTAATTTTTTAAAAATCAACGTTTTTATGGTCCATCCTACTGAATACGAATATTTTTAATTAAAGGCGCAATTCACAGTTTACTTAAGAAATATGTTGACGTGAATTTCATAAATTTATATATCAAATAAAAATGTATAAACATTTAAATGGTTTGAAAATAGAAATTGAAAACTTAAAGTATTCCAATTTCAATATAATTTAAATTGTCAAGATGCGTTATTAATCAAAAACATTCTTAAGGAGTCTTTCCAAAAATTAAAATTTTTAAATAATAATAGTAATAGTAGTAATTTCGTTCAAATCTTGAAATACAGGAACCAGGTTACGTAAAAGAAAAACGTTTGTCTATCTATAATAAAATGGCACAAAGTTATGTTCGAACCCTCAGTTTTATTTTTCGTGATTCTTTAGCTTTCATCCTCTTTTTTCTCTTCCAAACTTCATCCAAGTAAAAAAGAAAGAATTTTGAAGGTATAGGTTATAAAATAAAAAGCTGAAAAATTACATTTTAAACTAAAATCGATCTATTTGAATTTCTAAACATTATTTTGAAGAATGTAAAATACTAAAAATTGGAAGAAATAAAATACGTGCATTTAGTTTAAAAAATTCAAAAATCTACATTCATAATCTTCAGAGAAGGTTTTTTTTCTTTTTTTTCTTTTGCGTGAAAAATCAATACCGTCTTATATATTTTTAAGAAAAGAAAATACATTGCAAGGATATTGTATGTAATGCATACAAAAACAACAATTTAGTTCATGTTTACTTACCTATTGACAAAGTATTAAATATAGTTCCTAGGACAGCGAACAGTAGTATCGTTCCAAGATGGTCGAAAAAGAGTCGATTTGGCATAAAATATCCAGCATCCAAAATTATCGGTGGTAGCATATATAGAAAGAATGTGTCTGGTGTCAATGGCGATTCGCCGATGGTATAGGCATGAGATAAAACAAATCCCACAATAACGCCGACAGCAATCAGCAGACAAGACTCGGGGAAAATCCTACTCAATTTAGGCGCCATATGGAATCCTGAAAAAATATATTTTCGTTTATATATTGTATAGGTTCATAATTTTTATCACATCTTATCAAAACAATTGACAACAATAAAAAATGGTAAAAAAGGGTAATAGGTAATTTTGGGGATCCAAGAAAAAAATTATAACGGAACAAGATTAGTTTTCTTATGCTTAAAAAAAGTCTTATTTATCACAAACATTTGTTTCAGGCATAAAATGATCTACTTGTACACCTAATGTAGAGAACATAGCTACAGTATAATCGACTTCGTTGTTGCGGATGAAAAAGATACAAGAGCCATTAGGCGTTCTGACTGCAATACTGATCATTAACTTTTGTAGTCTCCAAAATAAACATAGGTCAGGATTAAAGAAGAAACAGGGGAAAAAATAGAAACAAACGCGAATTAAGATTTAGAATCTACAGAAGCCAAAAGTGCGAATAGATTTTTAAGACAGGATAGACGAAAGTATATATGAGGTAACTCGACAAGTGTTAACGAACAATATAGCTGTAGAGGGCGCATCGACTATGTTTCGGGATGATATTGTGAAGAGTGCGACTGAAGTGTGTGATACTTTGGTATAGTAAGAATGTCTGGTAATATGTGGTAGAATGATAAATGGGTTTTGATCAATATGACGGGAGGTATGAGTACAGAGATAGGCAGCATGAGAACTAGCAAGGGTAAAATGCTATATGATACATATATCGCATACGATACAAAAAATACAGATTTGTTGTAGAGGAGACACTAATTGACAAATGTGAAAGAAATTCTTTGAGATAGTTTTGGCATGTTGAGAGAATAAAAATATAAATGACTAACTAAAGCAGTGTATTAAGGTAAGGTAAATGGTAGTGTGCTCTGAGGAATGGGCGTTAAGGATGCTAGAAAGGTATGCCAGGACAGAAAAGTGTGGCGACAAATAGTTTATAAAAAGTGTGCCAATGGAGTGAATGACGCCTAAAACAAAAGACCTGGGATACTCATGGGTCCGAGGGGGGAGCTTTGCATGATGACTGTGTGAGGCTCTTTACTTGGGGTGAACGCTAGAAAGATTGATCAGAAACCTTGGTGGTAGCAGTGTTGTGAAATGAAGGTGTTATTCAGATAAATAACACGAGAATTCTCGACGAATCTAAAAATTCTATAAACCCTTCCTCGCATTACTCCCTTCCTCATCGAGTGAGTCACGCTTACCCCGAAAGGGAATTGGTTTAGTGGTATATAATAATAATAATTCAAAGTCCGATACGAAAAGTCTTAGTGTAAATTAAACAATGCGTATGTATAGCGCCATTTACGTTTTGACATATTGATCCGAAAAATGACCCGTTAAACTACAAAAAAATGATCTTATTCTTTGTAACTGGTTACAGTTACGTTAATTAATACAAATATGTGAAAAGTTACAGTTACTAGATAAAGTAACGTCAAGTTGCATAAAAAGTTACTTTCTCATTTTCTTAATTTTAGAATCTAAAAATAATATAGATGATAATTCATAATAACACAATATATAACACAATAATTTACACAATATATTGTAATACATAATAAACATAAAATATATAACACAATATATTAAATTTAAAGTTAAAATCTCGACTCAGTTATTCAATTATAGCAATTCTATTCCCCTTTTTCACGTTACTATGAAAATCAAAACTTTTGACCAATAAAATAGTTCAAAATTATATCTACATAACTGTAGAAAATAATGCTTATAATTGTTATCCCTTAGCATTATTTTGATTAAATTCAGTAAAATTTATCTAGATTTTAGATTTCATTTTGAAATTCAGGAAATTATCTTAAGTTTTCGGGCCTAAAATGTTTTAAATTTTGTACGGAACAACTTTTGCATGCTTCAATTTGAAACGCTTTAAATTACAAACATTTCAAGTAAAAGTATTGCATTTTTAACAAAATAGATGCCTTGGAAGAAACTAGTTAAATTTTCAACCAAAAAGATAAATTTTCAACAGAAGAGTTGAATTTTCAACTCAGCTTGTTGAATTGAATTTCCAACTAAGATATGAATTTTAAAACCACAGAGAAAACTTTTCAATCAATTAATTAGATTTTCTAATAAAATAGTACACTTTTGAAAACATACGTGAATTTTCAACCACATAATTTAATTATCTCTGAAAAAAATTTGTAAGAAAATAGAAATTTTTAACAAAGTGGCTGAACCGTTTGCAGAAATTTTCATATCGAAATAGATGGATTTTCAAATAAAAAACAACACTTTTTAAGAGAAAAGTTGAATTTTTAACAAAAATGTTCGTTATTCTTGAAACAAATAGTTCCCAAAATAGTTCAATTTTCAATAACAAAAGAACAACATATTTTACTAAACTATATACATTTTGGAATGAAAAAGGCAAAAAAACAAGATTTAAAAAAAAATATCCATCTAATATTCTGAAACTTAGACAAAACCTGATCTGATACGAGCAATTATTACTTAGGCATTCTTTAACAAAATGTAATTGATGCATGAAAACCCCATCTTTTTGGAAATGATGTATGCAAGTATATAATTTTTTTACTAAGTGAACTTGTACAGCGTATTGATACTTAATTTAGGAATAATTGTTCATAAAAGTGCATTTGAAATCATTTTTTCTGAATACATAAGATATAGTGGGTTTCAAATTATTGTAGGTATCGGTTAAAGGAATCAATTGCCGAGGACGTACCTATTGTCCGATGATAGAAGATAAGATCCTTTCTACATGTTTTTGCTATTTTAGCGTGTATGTATAATTAATTTAAAAAAATTATAATTATGAATCATTCAGTTATTCATGACCTGGATTGATAATCAATTACTTCTATTGAAAAAATAACATATTAAAATTTAGATTGGAGGTAATGAACTGTTTCCTTGGGAAATCGTTTTTGCTTCTGCTCCTACGTAATTATTGGCGTCTTCACCCTATTCTTAAGGAATACAAATTATGCAGAATAATAAAGTAATATAGTAACTTACACACATCAGGACCTAAAGTGATTAGAATTTCGAAGGAAACAAAGTTGTTATTTACTTCTATACCCTCTCTAAACACAATAACTAGAGTGTATTGTTTACTAGTTTATTTATTCAATGTTTTCCAGCAAAAAACTTAAACTTCACTGAATAAATTTATAGATGTTGTTTCAAATGAAAATTTTACGTTGGGCAAATAAAAAAAACAGAATTCTATCTTTTTAATAATGAACTTTTCAATCCTTGCTTTCCCGAAATTTAAAAATTTTCATTGCAACTAGCTACTGGTACTTAAATTTATTATAGGCAGTTACTGAAATTAAATCATTTTAAAGATTTAAATCATTTTTAAAGTATAACAGAATATTGCGAAAGATTTGAATGCATTCAAGAATAGTACACACGATTTCATATCAGTATTTCGAACATTTTATATGATTAAAAAACATCAATCGCTCAATTAGAGAGAAGATTTCGGGAATTTTCACAAAATAATTATAAAAGCTTTGAGAAAAATTCAAAAGATTTTATAAAATTCTAAATAATTCCATCAATATATATATATATATTAATTTCACTAAAGAAATGTGAATTAAATAAAATATAAATTAATTTTCATATTTCGCACAATCAGTTTATGCTTAAATTAGTTTTTCATAATATAAACTAAAGTACCTGTTAAATAATAAGGCCTTAAACATCAAAATATATCATGCAATTTTTGTTTATTGGATTTTTTATTTCCGAATATGAAATTTTTTCAAATTGCAAAATCGTGGAAAAAATGCCACATGAAATATTTCTTTAAGCTTTGTAATGAACATTATTCATGACATATATTTGAGAAGTGAAATTATATTTTTATTGTACAATTTCTTTTATTTTACTAAATTTTTCGTTTCCATTTCAAGTCTTTCAAACTTCGATAAATATTAAATACGATCACTTAAGAATTCGTAACTCGGATACATGAAATTGTTTAAGGCTTCTCGTTTGATCAGTGAAGTTAACCAACGTTTGATTCGGTTATACTCAGATGGGGGCCGTCGTAATATAGAAAAATTCAGCTTATTATAATTATTCTCTTTCGGCTGGGATAACCCGTAATTAAATAATTATAATGTTTATTTAACAAATGGTTTACATTTTTATAGGGAAAATACCATTTTTTAATGTCTTTCTTCTCGTTCAAAATATTTACTGTAAAGCTCTGAGAAAACATGTTGTGCTACTCTTTTCTTCGATCGTGAACCTGAACTAAAGTAAGACATTAAGAACAATTTGCATATTATAAGCGTAATCATTGCTTGGACATGAGCGAGAATGAAGAACTCATCTTTAAAACATCTAAGCTTTTCTTTTCAAATAATTATCATATAAGGCTACAATGTACAGAAAAAATTATATTTTTAACAAAAAAACAGGCTTTACAATGTACTGAAACAAAAGTGAACCATATAATTGGTTTATATTGAGAAATACAAATATTGAAAGCAATCCAATCACTTTTCAGTTTTGACAATGATCAAGAGAGCGAAATTAACTAAAGTTCAAAATAAGTTTGTAATAAAATTACCTGAAACAAAATTAAAACCCTAGTTTTTCTGTATGTAATCCGCGAGGATTATACATATAAGCATATTGAATCAATATTAAGGTTGATTTCAAACATAGGTGTAATCGTGTTAAGAATTTATTTTTGTTGAGAATATTCTCGAATGCGAAAAGCATTTCATATTATTTTCATAAATGAATAGATTAAAACATTCATTCAAAACTCTTTTCATTTTTTTAAATTAGTAGACGGGAAATCGTTGAATTGAAATAAATATTTCTAACAATACTTGTATTTAAGACTATGTGGTAATGATTATTTACACCGATTAGCACGTGGAATTATTTTTAAATAAGAGCATGAACAATTGGATTATGGGACTTTTGTCTATTTCCAATATGTTTTCTGAACTTTGACTTCCTATGCATCATTAATACAAAAAGAAACTTAACTTTTTAAATAAAAACGTTTCAATTTAATTAGTTTGAAAACCGATTTTTAATACTATACACTGATGTTAGTCATAATATTTTCTTAATATTATTTTTTTAATCTTTTCACTTCCAATATTTGCCTTATCTCTATTTTTTAATTGTTGACAATATTTGTCCTAGAAGTGTATATATTGTTCCCTTGCGTTTCCCCCCTTCTTTAGTTTCCCTTTCTCATTACTTTGAAAAACTTCACCGTTTCTCTTTCAATATATGATATTTGAAAATATAATATTTGAATTACGCGGGAAATTCTTTGAAATTAATTAATATACATCAGAACTGTAATGACAATTCTGTGTTTTACATCTGCAAAATTATTGTGCTTCAAACTAAAATAAGTTACCGCATTTAGGAAAGGTTAAATATCTTTAACTTACATAATTATTTATTATAAATATTATCACTTTTTCAAGTTTTAATATAAAATGTTAATAATTAATTGTTTAGATAAAATCTATATTTTCCGTTACAGCTATAATAATAACATTTTATATTATTTCGAACAAATTGAACACCTTATTTATTAATGTATAACGTACAAAATAAAATAATGCAATATATTTTAACACAAATATAACAATATAAGTTCAAACTGTTTATTTAAGTAAGAATGAAATGATCAATTTTGAAAGGAAAAATGTAGGTAGACTTATAAATGTCACGCTTCAATTATGAATTATGGTATTTTTTTATAAAAGAAAAGATTCTTGAATATAAGGATTTTTGGTTTGAAAATTCAACTGTTTCGTAGAAAGTAGCTTTTTAACTCGAAATTTCAACAGTTTGGTAAAAAAGTCAAATGTTTTGTTAAAAATTCAAGGATTTTTAATTCAAATTCATATTTTTAGAATAAAAATCTCGTTTTTTTGGCTTAAAAATTCAAGAACTGGGTAGAATTTTTTTTCTTGGTTACAAATTAGACTATTTTATTAGAAATGAGTTTTTTTGGTTTGAAAATTAATATTTTTTGCTAGAAAATTTAACTATTTGGTTAAAGATTCAACTTTTATGTTGCAAAATTATCTCATTTGTTTAAAAGCTCAACTGTTAGGTTGTAAATACAACTGATTAGTTAAAAATTATGCATTTTCTTAAATTAAATTTTAATGCAATTTTTACTGCAAAATTCGACCTTTTAGATTAAAAGTTCAACTCTTTCGTTAAAAATTCAAATATTTTTTAGAAAATGCAGTATATTTGGACTTGAAATCATAGTGTTACTGTATTGAATTCAATATAGAGTACCTACATTTATTTTATTAAAAAGAATTTATTTCCTTATAATATATTAAAATAACCCTTTCCCTGTGTTATATGATCAGCCTGGGCTATAAAGTTTGTATTTTGATAGCACCAAAAAGAACATCCCATGTACCTTTTTTTAAACGAGTTTTAAAATGATTTCTATTTTTTATTTACTCCTAGATTTACCCGTTATCAAAATGATATCTTAGTTTCTAAACTTTTATTGATTGTTCGAGCGAGAAAATATGGATACAAATAACCTCAAAAATAGACGAAAAAAGTTTTATAGAGAAAGGTCGAAGAGAAAGTCCGCGTGATCTCACTCAACAGTTTTGTCTGACAAAATATAAGATTTTCTACTGATTCATATTTTATTTATCTTATATATTTATCTTGAATAGTATAGAAAATTATTCGAGTCTATTTTAGTAAACTTTTTATCATATAATTCACATAATACGACATTCAATTCCTCATTATGCGATTTTCGAGTTGGATAAAGAATAACAGCTGGCATCAAAAAAGAGGGCCAGAAAAATCGATAATGAAACGTCAAGGGGGTAACATACATTCACGTGACGAAAATTTACAGAAAAACTTTCGTAGTACTTTCCGATTATCCGGAAGAGCACTAAAGATTTTGCAGCTGATACATATTAAATGGAAATTTTCGATGGAATTATTAATAAATCATTGTCGGGTGATCATTTACATAGATATTTCAGAAATCAAGTCATTGAACTATTTGATATTATTTTTGTCGGTAAAGCTGTTTTCTTGATTCGATAAAGTCTTAATTTTTTTTCCTGCAAACTTCAGGTTTGTGAGACATGTAAGCTTATCCAAATGCTATTCGAATAGTTAAACTGCGACACGCTACCTGGTGATACAAATCCGAACTAGAAAGAATAGATACGATTTTAAAGATGCATTTTAATTTGTGCATAAAATTGTTTTAACCATTTTTTTGTGGAGTTTAAAGTATTTATTGGATAATAAAAATAAGTCAAGAAACATAGCAGAATCGAAGTAGTCAAAGTTAGTTAAAATGCATTTTTTAAATTGAGACCTCAAACAAAGAACTGCATATTTCCTTCATCATTTAAAGTTCAATTTTTAAAAATGCTTATAGATTTATGACGGCGCTTGGTTAGGAAAAATATCTTTTTTTATAAACTTTATTAAAATTAAAAACTAAATTTCTAATATTTAAGCTATCCTGTAAAGTTAAATTATATTCTGTTAAAAGTTAAATATTTTAGCTTATTAGCGAAGGAATATTATGAATTTATTTATATTTTTAGAAATTACAAAGTTTCAGCTCAAAATTTTTTTAAAATAATTTTCAGAGGCCAAAGATATTAAAAATAAGGAGATATCTAAAAAACACTATTTTTCTCTACTATTTCAATTAAAAATCAAATTATTTAGATTAAGTAATCCAAAAATTAGTTACACTTTAGCCAAAATTTACTTTTCAAACGATGTTTTGTTTTTTGAACATTCTTCAACTATTGGATGAATTGTTTCAAAATTTCAACCAGTGATCCAAAATAAAATGTTTATTTGTACCTCTCACACATATATATTTATTTTTGTTGTACTTAATAAATTATAAAAAAATTATAACTAAATATAAATATAACTAAAAGATATTATAACTAAAAAATATTAATTCTAATATTTCTTCTCCGAACAGAAGTTTAAAAGCTTCTATAAGATGACTCCATATCTTTTAGTTGCAGAATTTTGAAAACAAATTTAATGCCAGTCTTCTGTCCTAATCTAAATAATATTGCAATTCGCTTTGGTTTTTTAAATTTCTACTCACTTACATTTTTTTTATCTGTAAGAAAATAATATTTTCAAAATAAGTTTTAGAAGCTTTATAACAGCATGTCTCTTCAAATCTGAGAAAAGGACTAGAAAGGATTAGTTGAATTTTAGACCAAAAACTGATTGAATTTTAAAGAAAAAAGATTAATTTTCTACAATAAAGAACAAATTTTTAACAAAATAGTCCATTACAGTACTAGGAAGTTGCTTTTACAAATAAACTGTTATTGTTATTTAATTTGATATTACAATTTTTTCCAAAATTGAGCTCGCTCTCAACAAAATTCCTTGCCTTAAAAAAAAATCCCTGATATTTTTCGATTTTTCCAGGTTGGATAGACCTATTATATGCGAGCAAAATGGAACATTTTATTGTGAATGCGTTTTTATTCTTTGAGTACATTTCCTCATTATTGATTCACGTTTTTTTGCCATTCAAAATAAAATATCTGAGAGCTTCAGGTTTATGAAAAATGTAGCGTTATCTAAATAATATGTTCAATACTTCAATAATATATCTCAATAAAATATCTCTAGCACTTCAAAATACAAAATTTAGTGTTTTCCGTTTCAAAAATATATCATAAAATCGAAGTGATCGAATTTAATTAAAATTACTTCTTTTTACTACAGTCTTGAAGAAAGATAAATTATATTCCCTTACAAATGTAAAAAATGTGTTTTTCATGAGGTCGATAAAAATTTTAAGCTACATCTTTAATATTTAAGTTAAATTATACATTGTAAACACTTCTCGATTTTTATAGATTTTTAGAAACTAAAAAGTTTCAGCTCAAAAACTTTTCGTAATATTTTTTAAAGGCCTTATAGATTTTTTTATAGTTTTAAGTAGATATTTGAAAAATATTTTAACTTATTGAAAATTCACGCTACTGAAATAATAATAGATTACGTGAGTATTTTTAATGAGAAATTGGTATCATTCAATAAAAATTCAATGGTTCGATTGCAAAAGCATAATAGATACTGTGAAATAATAATCGCGCGTGTGTTTCTTTTTTATTCTAATACAAATTTGATGTATAGTATTTCCCATTAAAAATATGTATCAACAAATAGTTATTTCAGTTACGCAAACAGAGATAGAATTTCTCGCTTCTACGGAATTTATGTCATAAGCAAAAATGAAATAAACACGAATACTGCAATCACATGATTTGTTGACCACCCTCTTGAATTATATTTTTCGAGAGCAATTTCTAGAGTAATATAAAATTAAAAATATGCATATATCGTTATAATATTGTTCGAAAAAAACTTTTAGTTTCATTTGATTACTTTACCTAAACGAAACGTAAAATAGTTTCTTTCAAGGTCAGAGAATAATTCTATTTTTTTAGTCAAAAACGTTGGTGGGGTACGTAAAAATTTAAAATTTGAACATAATTGGGTATTTAAATTCGTCTTTAAATAAGCAAAGCTTCGAATTTCATTATAAAGTTTATTCAAGAGATTATGTTCTCGGTTTTAATTCTACAGTGACCTTAGTGTGGAACATTTCATAATTATTTTGCATATCCATATAGCACGCAATTACTCGGTAATGATCATTACGTCTCAAATAGTCTGCATTCATTTTTTATTGTTCAAACTGTATACTACTCTGGTCTACATTAATTTCATTCTTTAGACGTATGGGTAGGTGATGCAAACATTGTGAACAGCCTTGTTGAAAGCGTTATTTAATTTTGTAATAACCTTTTTCTTAACTTTATTCGCATTTTGTCGCAAATTTATTTTAAATACGCTCCTCACAATTAATTCTGTTTCGAATGAAATAATTCTATTTATATACAATAGAACTTTCTTGCAGTCATAGTAGAATTATTTATAGTACTGCATGCACAGGCGGTAAAATTATATATAGTTTATATATAGTGTGAAGTTTTATATATAATATTCATTTGTTTTATACAAAAAATGTATAAAAAAATGAATATTATATATAATACTTCACACCATATATAAACTATATCTAATATTTTCGCCTGGGTATGTTTGCATTACATCAATTAATTTAAAAGTGTAATCTATACCAAATAACAGAAAATGCCAGCTTCACGGCAATAAAGACAAAGTTAGCATAATGTCTCACTCCCGGAAACACGGATAGTTTTAGCTTGTCCTTGACACTGACTGTTCGAAAATATCTTTTTTTAAGAAAGCAATGTTTTATATTGAAGGAGATGGCTTTATTCTAAGCGCGAGCGGATTTGAAAAGATATATTGGGTGGGGTTTTATAATAAAAGTAAGGGAACAATACAAGTAACTAAAATGTTTAAATATTTTTATTAAAATTTCTAATTTTTGTTGATAAACAATTAATCGATAAGTAATACAATTAGCAATATCATTAATGAATTTATAAATGATTCAATAACTATATCTAAAACAAGTTTCAGTTCGCTATCTCAGATTGTCAAAAACATTTTTGTAAATTATCTTATGTGTTGAATCATGAACAGCTGTTTCTTCCCCATCACATTATAAAGAATAGTGATCACGGGGGAAAAAATTAACGTATAGAAGTTAAAATCTATTAAACACCTTACTGGCATTAATTTAAAAGCAAATTCTATTTACGATCACATTCTTACTAAACGCATAACAAAATACACAATTGATGCATATTGGTACATACTATATGTACTTCCGATTGCTTTATACCATCTTATATTTTTTAATTGTTTATTATACTATCTGTTTTCTAGGGATATCACTAAAATAAACATAAGTACAAAATGCAATTTGTTATCATAGTAAATGGTGTCTAGAAATGGTATCTTCCATCATCAGCTGTTCCTGATTTATTCATTCATAAATATTGAGTGCAATAATTTTATACAAATATTGGGTTCTTCTCGAGTCGTATACAAGAACTCAATTTCCGTACTGCACCAAAAATGACTGTAAACCACAAAATAGTATCAGAATTTGGACCAATATTTTAAAGTTTTACTATAAAAATGGTTCCTTTTTCTAATTAGAATTAGCTACTTCTTTCTTATCAAATTCAAAAAATAACAAAAACTACGTGTACAAACATGTCAGAATTAAAAATAATATTACCAGTTTACTTACTATCTCGATACCACTTTCATAATTGTTTGTAAAAACTACGATTTCTTTCTTAATAAATCAGTAATCAATCTAGTAACATCCGAAATATAATCATTTAGAATTCTATAAATGTCTACCATTGTAAATTATCAAATCAGTACTCCTCGTAAACAGGTCGATTCCATTATCAGCTGTTCCTTCCTCATCGAGTTTCAATTCATTTGCGTTAGGAACATTCCAATATTAAATAAATCCATACACCGATTTCTTATTATGTCAGTACTATTGCGATAGATATTTTCTACAATTGATAAACTAGATTGTTTTGTTTTCATTTTTTAAATTTAATTGTCAATGGTTGCAGCGTTTTGATACTTTGTTATTTACTGTGTGTATAAATTCCTTTCTCATTAATTAATAAGGATCCTTATCAATATCTCAAGATATGAATATCAAAAGATTAATATCAATATCTCAATATCTCAATATCTATATATCTTTCATTAAACAAATAATATTTTTTGAAAAACATTACTACTGTTCGAGCATTAGTAATGGCTCCAAAAATATTATTCACTTCCATAGTAAATCAGAAACACCTATGCAGAGGTTCCTTCTCTGATCATAATCAGCTGTTTCTTTCTCTAAATGCGCACACATTCATACCCAAGAATTTCCAAAGATTTGACAACTATGATATTGATAATTTGTAATGTATGTTTCAACTGTTAGGAGCATTATCCTGAAAAGCATATAAATAATACCACAATAATCAGTATATCAGTCATACGTTTCAGAATTATATTTGAGTTATATCTGGAAATACCCGAAGTAGGGAAATTTCCGAAAATAATAATACCAAAAACAAAATAATGTTATCAAAATGGTACCCGCAGTATAGTAAAGTCAGCAGTGGTTGCTTCCCTGACCAATCAGCTGATTGTTTTGTTTCATAAATCCATACGCAGTACTTTCAACAGATAATTTTTATCCAGAATTTGATCTGTTCATATGTTTTAATGTAATTATCAAACCAATCCTAAATACAGTACATCATCCTATCAAACTAAACTGGCACGATAATTTCACAAAAGTATGTCAGTTTTTTCAAGAATTATGTGTATAAAGCTCCAGAATAGCTTCGATTAAATTAAGAGTAAAAACAAGATCCTGCTATTCTCAAAATGGTTATCATTTACAACTCGTTTGAATCATTTCTAACCGAATTGTTGATTACGATTCCTGACTCATTCTTCTCGGAACGCCTGCACTTTCGCCATTCTGACCTAAATAACATTCACCAAATCACCCTTCACTCTTCCCTGACCCTTGAACCCAAAACACTTACCTATTTTGGCAAGACTCGCGAAGAATATCCAAAGGCCGATGACAAAAGGAGTCTCCACCCGGTGGAATTCCACCGTGAAGATTGCATATTCTCTCAATTTGGCCTCCGGAGCACTTGTCGACATTGGGTCTGTGGATCCACTATCGCTCGCCAAATTCCTCACATCCTTCGACATTCTGATATCCTTTCCCGTCCTTATGTCATCCCTATCAATAGGACCCATCGGGCCAAACTGCGTCCCAGGAAAAGGCTTCCCAGGGTCCGCTGGAAAATCGTAATCATCACCCATGGGTTCACGCATGGGGTACTCATTGTTGGAAATCTGCCTCGGTTTTGGATCATACGACCTGGCTGCGGCATGATGGAAGCAGAAGGTGATCAGGCAGAAAACACCTTTCATCAAAGGCCCAATTTTGGACATGTTCGACGTCTTCGGCGACGAGGACGTCGACGGTCCCAGGTTTCGTTGGTGGGGTCTATGGTCTTTTGTATCATTCGAAATATAATTGGTCTCGGGTAGTCGACGACGTCCGCAAGGTCCGACGTCTACCCAGAGCGTCCTCGTCGTGCCCGTTCTTCCTACCCTACACTCTCCTCCTGCAGTTCTCGTTGAGATATTATTGGCAGATCCGCGGATGTCAAAAGCAGCGCAAGGCTCAGATTGTAGCACTGTCACGGAGAAAAGCGAAGATCGACCCGTCGTCCCGACGACGGTCAAAATTCAACATTTTTGTGATGGAATACATAGTATTTTCTCGTTGTTGGTACACCTTGTGAGGTTTAGTTGTCCGTGCCTGGTTTCGATCGACCGATGCGGCTTACGGCTGCAGTGAGCGATGGAGGGCTCACGTGAGAGAGAAAGAGACGGAAAGAGGGGTTGGAAAGAGTCGTGGGTGCCGTCGAGCTGCGCGAACGTTTGCGACTGATATTATGGGTTCACCTCGGAATGAGCCAGCTGATCGTTGTTGAACGTCGCGCAAGCGTCGCGACGCCGATTTTCAGGAAACTCCACACGCACTAGGCGCGTGCTCCCCAGCTTGGTGAAGCTCTCCCTCTATTTCGGATAGGCTGGTTAATCCATGACGTGAGCTGCACGACAGAATTTTATCGAAAGTTGGTAAATCCTTAGGAGAGGAAAAGATCATATTTCATAAATATTGTAACAACTTATGAAACGAATGCAGGACTGCAGGTCTTAAAATTATAGGGTAATGATAATGGTTTTTCTCAAAAATGGTTTTCGAATTTCTTTCATGTAACCCTAAATAAAGTGTGGAATTATGAAGTTTGCAGTTTGAAATACAAAGGTTTTGGAGTGTGGCATAGTTATGCCTATAGAAGAATGTTTTCGGTTTTTGTTTCAATGTACGCTGATAAATTAGTTATGATATAGCAAGCAAATGATATCTTAAAAATTTCAGCTATATCGGTTAATATTAACAGGTTTTTCCAACAACATAAGGCTTCTTATTTAGAAAAAAATAATAACCATTTTAAAAAAAAGTGTTTTTAAATTGTTGTAATATATCATTTAAGGTAAAAAAACGTGACAGATGTATATATTTGTTCTGTTTTTTACTAAGGTAAATCACACATTTTTCACCAACTTATTCAGAAAATTCCCTCTGAATTCTGTGGAAATTTTGGGAAACTTTTATGAAACTTTATATTTAAAATCCATTCTCATTAGGAAAAAATTAGGGAAATTTATTAGGAAATTCTCTGTTACTTCTGGGAAAATCTTAGACATTTTTAAGCGTTTCAGCTACCTTTAGAAACTTGATGAACTTGAACAAATTATTAGGATTAAAAAATATATTTTTAGAAGCTTTCATATTATAAGGTTCATTAATTTTTGAAGAATTATATATAAGTAATAACGTAAAAAAATCTAGTGATTGCCTGTCAGTCTTTTGAACTCATTCAAACTCACGCAAGCTTACAATCTCAAGCTTGTTATTCAAAAGAAGCAGTTTGCTATATTTAAACAAAGAACAAAAATCATATAAATTTTATTCTTAATTTTTACTACAATTTTCTTTAGTTGAAAAATGAATTATGAATTTTTAATCACCAGAAATTAAAATTACAGCAGATATCAGGTCTGTCATATTTAAAAGTTTATATCCTCTAAGATTTACAAATATAATATTCAGGGAATGATTTTTTTAGAGGATTTCTTTAAATAACATTAAATATTTTTCCGAACGCTTTATAAACAAATGTTATTATTACAGAACAGATACAAGCGATAAGTGACTGAAATAACTTTGTAAATTTTTCAATTTTCAAGTCTGCGATTTTTTTTCGAAGTTTCCTTTCAGAAGCGAAGAAATTAAAGCTTGTCTAATACTTCCTTTTAATTTGATTTTTCATTTCTGTAGTGAGACTAGCATTAATCAATCACGCGATATGCGTCGTATAGTTTTTCGATTTGGAGGGAAAAAAATTTTAATACAAATTAATCATTTCAAATAACTATTTATTTGTTTAAAGTGTTTGAAAAGAATTTGGAAGATTTCAGATATATCGAAAAAGCATCTTCAACTTTTTATAAATTCTGATTATTTTATAGAATAATCGCTGGGGGGATTATATTGACCCTCAAAAATAAATTTGGTAGAAATTGTTGATGTAATTTTTTGGCTTTAGGGCCTGGTAAATTGAAGCTAATTAAGTAACTTAATTAGTTTCAATTCACCTGACCCTAAAGCCAACAACTTACACCAACAATTTGTACAAGATTCTACAAAATATTAGAAAATATTGGAAAAACTCGACATTGAAAATAAATTCTGCAAAATAAAAAAGAAATGATTCTTTTTTGACAATTTAGGAAACTATTTTAATTTCTTTGAAATCTTGATAAATATTCCCTTAAAATTATTTCTTTGAAATGGAAACACCTTTTTTAATTTCCCAGAAATCACAAAAAAGTTGTTTAATTTTCTGAAAACCTTTCAAAATTCTGAACAATCTTTTTTTTTCAGAAATCTTGAAAAATGTACATTTTGTTTTGTGACATATTTTTGTTATTTGAAATATGGCGAGAAACATTTGGACCATTGTTTTCTAAATGCGACTACTCAAAAATTTAGATGAATGCTAATTAAGGGGGGGGGGGGGTAAATAATTGTGGAATTTTCGTAGGTTTTATCTATTTCGGCGATTCTTAAATCTTTTAATGTCGATAAAAAAATCATCCAGTACAGTTTCAATAGGTTTCTTTGCGGCCTTACCACTGACCATACATTTAAAAATAAAATTAATATTTGATCATCAAAAATCAAATTAAACAAAAATGGACTTATTTTCAAAAAGGAATATTTTATATTATTTTATTTTTTTATTTCAAAAGAAAACAGATGTTCTTTCCTTTAGAAGTATTGAGGTTAAAAGTGCGATTTTTAATGCTTATCCGTAAAAATAAATGATTAATGCTTTTTGAGAATATATAATCTGTTTTGTTGATTTATAACTCTAATAATGGCATTAAATAAAATTTTGTGTGATAGGGTTTCAAGAGATTTTCACGCCATTTTCGTTGATCATAAGTATTTATAGATAAGATTAATATTTGAGATTCAGAAATGAGGATAACATATGAATTTTATTTTGTTTCATAGAAGGACGCTTTTAAAAATATTTTTGGACAAGAAAGAAAGCTTGGGATACTTTCTTTAATAATCTTAAGATTAGAAAAAAATTGATCTTTTTATTGGTAAAATAATCGCTTAGAACATCAGAGCGCGTGCGCAAGCGTCATGGGATATACTGGAGCACTGAAAACTTATTTTCGTAAACAAAAAAATTAATTTTACTTGCTAATTTCAAGGTCGTTATAAAGAAGAAATTCCAAGTTTTCTTTCAAGAATGCAATTTTTTGTACGTTTCCTTCTATGCAAGAAGCCTAGTTTATTTATGAGCTTCATTTTTGAAGGTTAAATTTTTTTTCTACAAATAGTTACGTCCAGTGAAAAGAACGTGAAAAACTCTATACAAATTATAGAAGACTTACAAAATCACCAAAACAGATCCTAAAGATCCTAAAGATCCTAAAGATTTTAAAGAGATGGAACTAAGTTTTTTCTTGAGATGAAAAAAGTGTCTTTTTCCAAAAAAGTATTTTTTTAATACTTCAATATTTGGTGATAAAATATTTATTTTTTCCAAAAATAGTTACGGCAAATAGAAAAAATGTGAGAACACTATCCAAATTGTAGTAGACAACTTTTTTTACTTTTATTAAAAGAGTTAAACAAATTCTTAGACAAATAGTATATTGTCAAAAACTACTCATCGCTTATTTTTATAAATGAAGAATAAAAGTCTCACTTTTTAACCGCAAAGATAATAAAGAGAAAACCTCAAGTTTTCATTTGAGACAAAAAAAATTCCTTTGTTCCAAAAACGTCAAATTTGTTTTTTGCTTTTATTTTTGAAGATCGATTTTTTTTTTAAATCCGTATGGCCAATAGAAAGGGCATGAAAACACCAAACAAACACAGTAAACTACAGGAATAAAATTTATCTTTCAAAAAGATAAAAACGTTGCATCACATTTATCTAACGAAAGATAAAATTTATCTGAAAAAAAGATAAAGTTCATCTGACGTAAATACTTTTTTCACATAGGTTATATGTCAGACAAAAGTAAGGGACTGAAGATGACTGAGTAAGAACCCTCAGCGAACTTCAGTACCTTACTTTTGTTGAACAAATCTTCAGTCTTCTATCGAATCTGATGTAGACTTCAAAAATTGTAAACAAACACAATTTGGTATAAATTAGCCAAAGTGCAGACTGTGTATTCAGTAAATGTAGGGGAGTGATTTTTTGGTTTAAAATTAGTGAAATAAAGTAAGAATATTTAAAATTAAATACCGTGAGGGTTTTGAAATTTGTGAAGGACATTTTTCCTGTGAAAATTGACGCAGCCGTCTGACATATAACCTACGTCAAAAAAACATTTACGTCAGATAAACTTTATCTTTATTTTACATAAATTTTATCTTTTTTTCTGGTAAATTTGATCTTTCTTTAGATAAATGTGATGCAAAGTTTTTATCTTTTTGAAAGATAAAATTTATTTCTAGGATTTACTGTGAAGCTTTACTGGACGAAATCTGTTTATCGCCTTTTAAAGAGTTAAAAATCGCGCGAAATTGACAATATTCAGGATAAATATATAATTGAAGGAAAATCATTGTTCTTCGTAGTTTTCTTCCCAAGAGGGGAAGTAGTGGAAAGTGTGTAGTAGTAGGGGAAATGATAATTGTGGAGAGGGAAGAAATTTTGGTATATGAGAGGATGTGGTGAGGTGAGTACGGAAGGTTAGAGGAAGGTAGGGGTGGGTTAGGACGGAATAGAAGAGAGGAGAGAGGGGACATGGTGATTCGTAATTGTAATTGCTACAAAGCTTTTTCTATGTTCATCAGAAAGGAAAAGGAAACTATTCCATAGAAAATGTTATATTTTATCTCAATTCTACTTGCCAAACCAATAAATATTAGCTATCCAAAGTTTCCTGATTTTAGTTCCTCATAGAAGAAGCTTTGTAATGGTAATAATTTTAAAGAATTTTTTATTCGATGAATTAAACGTTCCTCCATTAAGAAATTCTATAATAAAATGTTCTAAATAATTATCCGATATTGTTGTGTGTGTATGTTTAGATTTGTTTGGATTTATATTGATTCTTTGTAAATACGACCACTTGAAGACGTTTGCAGACAAATTAATGAAAATAGATATCTTATTTTCACTACTAGTATTTTAAAACTGACCAAAGAATTTATAAAAATATTCACAACCTTTCTTTAGCACTTCACTATTAAAACTTTTTTTGGGTAACTTCGACTAAATGTACAGCAAGTTTATTTCCAAAGCGAAAGGTATCGCTACAATACATAAGTTTCTAAATGCTGACATTGGTACAATACCTCACATGTATCGGAATTTTAAAATGCATGTCCAGTAGCCAGTAACTCGACTAATCAAGCGAAAACTTTTGTTGCTGTTTAGTATATAACGCGTATAATATACAGCCCGGTATTCATAGATTTATTGGAATTAGTGGAGTTCATGGAATTCAGGCAATACCCGGAATACAAAAAATACATGAGATTCAAAGAATTCATGGAATTTAAGGAATTCATGGAATTTACGGAATTCAAAGAATTTACGTAATTTACAGAATTTGCGTAATTTACAGAATTCAAGAAATTGACAGAATTCATGGAATTCGCGACATTTAACGAATTCACTGAATTAATGGAATTTACGGAATTCGCGGAATTAAAGAGAATCAAGGAAACTCCATAAATTTATCATATATAAGAAACTTACGGAATTAATAGGCTTCACCGAGTTTATAGAATTCCTTAAAATTCCGCGAATTTCGTGAATTACGTAAATTCAATGCATTTCATGAATTCCGAAAATTCCATGCATTCCATTAATTTCTTACATATTTGGGAATTCCATGAATTCCGTGAATTTCATAAATTCCGTCGATTCTGTACATTCCTTTAATTGAATGAATACCGCGAATTCCATGAATTTCTTAAATTCCATGTGAATTTCATGAATTCTATACATTTCCGCAAATTCCTTGAATTACGTGAATTTCGTAAATTCTATAATTTTCGTGATTTCCTGTGATTCCTGAATTCCATGAATTCCGCAAATTCCGTGAGTTCCTTAAATTCCATGAATTCTGCGAATTCCGTGACTTCTGTAAAATTTTATGAATTCCGCCAATTCCTGCATGTCCATGGATTCCGTGAATTCCGTAAATGTCATGAATTCCGTGAATTTCATGAATTTGATGAATTTCACGAATTCCTTGGATTCGGTGAGTTTTGCGAATTCGATGAATTCCATAATTCCGTGATTTCCTTGTGTAAAATTTTCCTCCTATAAACGATGTCTTTTAAACCCGGTCAAGGGTACGATTTTGATACCTCTACCAATCAATAGATAATAGTTTTTGGTATTGCGTCTGGACAAAAGAAACTACTCTCCATTTTCGATAATTATAATTAATCGCTAGTATACTTTCAATTAAAATCGGTTTATTGAGTAAATAAGAGTTAAAACTATAAATATTTTATAAAAAACATAAAGGCTTAAATTTTTCCCATTTTTTTAGTCTGTGATATTGCGTGAGATTGGTACAAGGTCTTTAACTTTTGTAATATTTAACCTGACTTGTAATGACATTAAAGTAAAATTTTTAACATACCTTACTACTAAAAAAGATATCATTTCCGAGTGACCCCTTAAAACAACTAGAATCTCTAGGCCTTCTAATTACTAAAAATGTACCCTATTTTTTATTTATTATTTACAAAAACTTATTGAAAAATTTTCGCCATTTTCTGGTTATCTACTGTTGGTTGTATACTGTGGGAAACTTTAATATAAAATAAAACGTCCATAAATATTGATCAATAATAAAGAAAGGATGCTTTGCATCAATAAATATTATTAATAATGAAGAGACGAAAGTTTTTTTTTAATTTTTAATTTTTCAGAAAACATAGTATTTTTGATGAAATTTTGTACTAAAAAACGGAAAAAATTTTGCCCATATTTTAGTTAATTGGAATTATCTACTCTAAATCATTATCTTTTGTATGTTAACATAATCAAAACAAAATTCGGAAATGTTCAAGGAATGATGGGGATGTCCTCTGAGTGGTAATATGATGAGCATATGGTAGCAGATGGCCTGTCCGACTGTGCTCATCGACAAAATCAGTGATTCGAAAAAGTTTCTTGTGAAGTTGATACAAACCCGAAAAATATTTTGTTAAATGATAATAATATCCAGTGAATTAGAAAAGTATCTAATTGAAGTAGGGCTAGCTAAACGCGCACTGAAAACAAAACATTTCAAACCAAGTAAATGCATTGCTTGAATACTATTTCTTAGCATCAAAAAAATATTACTTCACAGTAGTAGTTTTTATTTTAACCAAACACATATCTTTTGCTGATCTAAATTATTGAACTCTTTGGTCATATTTTCTTAATTAAAATGAGTACACGAAAGTGTCGATTTCAGTCAGCTCGTTCTCAGCCTTCCTAGAACTGCTGGTTCAAGCAGTTTTTCAGGGGAGCAGGGCGAGAGCAATTGCGACATTATAAAAAATTTTTCATAAGGACAACCGCAAGATTTCGCCGGGATCGGGTGCTAATCTGGAAAATTGCACCCGCCCCCAGCGAAATCGCGGTAAAATTTTGAGCCACAACCACGTCTCACGACCGTGAGATAGGTGGTTACAGTCTGTTAAGGAATCAATACGACGATCCAGCAAAAGCCTCGTGCACCCTAAGAACACGGAGCGACCCAAGGACTACCGCCTTCTGCATTTTTCCCGCAAGTGTTTTAGCATATTCTTGACACGCAGGGATGATTTTTAGGCCATTAGCAAGTGAAAGATTGGCACCTCCAAGAGCGTCGATGATAAGGACGATTATCTTAACAGTATATTCCGGGTACAATCGTTGCAACTCCCTTATAAGGTCTCGATACCTCTATTTCTTTTTATTCTCCTTGGTTATGATGTTTTTGTCAGCTGGTGCCGAAAATTCGATAACGAACATGGTTCGCTTCTTGAAGTCAAGAAGAACCATGTCAGGCCTCGAGTGAGCAACAGAAACAATTGTCGAGAATATAAAGTTCCAGTATATGCTGCACTTCCCATTCTCGATAATTGACTCGATTTCCCTAGGAGCATTTAGAGGAGCAGTATTAAGGTTAATGCATTGTGCCTTTGTATGTAGGTCGTTCCCACGTGAGTTGGACAACTAGATAGCATGTGAGCTAAATGCTCGGGGTGTGCATGGCACGCCCTGCATCTATCATCAGGAATGTCTTGGCTCAAAATGTGGCGAAGGTATGTTAAGGTGGAAATGACACCGTCTTGGCATGCAAAAATGAAATCCTCCGTACCAGACTTTAATCCAGGCGATTTAAGGAAAGCAAACGTTAGCTCACAAGACATTGACTGATCCAACACATTTCTGTGGAAGATACCGTGCAACCTCTTATCGAGGAGCTGTTCACGAAAGTTTTTCTCTTGTGCTTTCTTAATCCGGGATTTCAGGAGTGAGTACTCGAGATAGACAAGATTTGATGCATTTTGCTCACCCCTAATACTGAAGTCAAGTCCGAGTGTTTCAGCAGCCTTCTCCGCTGCTTTGAACAGAAACGCTCCTTTGCCCACTTCTTCGTAATTCCTGAACATTTTAAGAAGATGATCTCTTCCATTTGCAACTCTATGTGCTGTACCCAGAATAATCCTGTTGTGAAGACATTCAAGACTCAATATTCCGCAACCCCCTTGACGGCGTGAGATGTACAGTTGCGGAACGGAAGACTTAAGATGCATGCTTTTGTTCATGTGCATAACCTTTCTTGACCCGATATCAAGGGATCTGAGATCGTTCTTCGTCCATGGAACTACTCCAAATGAATAGAGTACTACCGGGACAGCAAGCATGTTCGTTGCAGATACTTTGTTCCTCGCCGACAGTTTGGAAGACCAAATCTGTCAGATGAGACGTTTGTATCTGCTTCGGAGAGTAACCTTTATAGATGTCACATCCTGAATGCGGCTCTGTGCCACGCCCAGGTATGTATAAGTCTCTCCAGCGCAAAGGTGTCGTATAGCGCTTCTATCAACGAGCTCAGGACCTTCAGGGATGCCATTAAGTTTTCCTCACTTCAAATAAACCTTGGCGCATTTGTCTAACCCAAATTCCATTCCAATTTCCTTAGCATATCGCTCGACAATCCCTAAAGCTAGCTGTAGTTGCTCTTTGTTTTTAGCATAGATCTTAAGATCGTCCATGTAAAATACATGAGTGACCTTGTACTTTCGACCTGCAGGTTTGCCGCACAAGTACCCGTTGGAATGGCGAAGTACTAGAGATAGTGGCAATAATGTAAGGCAAAAGAGGAGTGGGCTCATGGTGTCGCGCTGAAAGACACCTCTCTGAAACGTGACCTTGTTAGTTGTCACACGATTTTTTCCAGATGAGATAGTAAATCTGGTTTTACAAAGCGGCATCAATCTCCCTATGCACCGAACTATTTGCGGATGAACCTTTAAGATTTCCAAAAGACAGATGATAAGTCTATGGGAGGTCGAATCGAAAGTTTTCCGATAATCAATCCAGGCCATCGATAGGTTACGCTGTTAGAATGCCTCATCTTTACAGACACTTCTATCGATGGGCAGGTTTTCCCGACATCCGGCTACGCCTTTCTTTGAGCCTCGTTGTTCATACATTTCTTGCCACACAGGTTCAATTGCCCGAACAATCCTATCATTTAAGATAGCTGTGAATATCTTATAAAGTGTGTTCAGACAAGCTATTGGTCTGTAATTCTTCGGGTCAGCTAAGTTGCTTATTTTCGGAAGGAGTATTGTACGCCCTTTCACCAACCACTCCGGAATCGGCTCTTCCGACTTCAAATATGGGGTGAAAATACGGGCCAAATGCTGATGGGTTGAAGAAAACTTCTTCCACTAGAAGGTTTTGATACAATCTGGTCCCGGTGCGGAATAGTTCTTCATCCCTCTTAATACTTTTTTCACCTCCTCGGTAGTGATGGGTGGGCATTCTTTATCAAGTGTTATCAGGGCAATACATAACTCCTTGAAGCTATTTATATTTTCTGAGTCTTCGTCCAGTCTATGCTGCACTTTGTAGACTTCTCTCCAAAATACTTCGACCTCCTCTGGTTTGGGTGGGTGTTCAACAGTAACCGGAGGTTCTTGGAAGAGTCGAGATGGGTCAGAGAGAAACTGTTGATTTTCTCTGACCCACCTCTCCCTCCGCTCTAGACTTCTCTTAGCGTCAGATAGTATCCGTATTCTCTCAACAATATGCTGCCTGATGGTCAGCAGCTTTGACTTGTTAAGTGTATGATAAGGGGTCCGGAATTCGCGCGCGAACTTTCGAACCTTGGCGGTAAAATTCCTGCCAGATGTGATGTAGTCAATCACACACTGAATGCGGAACGCGTACTGTCTTGCCCAGCCTATCTTTATATCAAGTTGATGCATTCGTCTTTTGGTCTTATGATCAACCGTTGGTTTTGTTTTACGGTTCGCATCGGCCAAAGCTCTCGCTGCATTATACATACAATAATTGATAGCCCAGAGGTCAGATTCTCCGGAAAATTGTCCACGAAGCTCGTCATCCGTTTCAGCCAGATCTTTAGGCTTGAGAGAAACCTTGGTGTTGATGTTTCTCCGGGTCGTGGTAGAGTAGGCGTTCCGCTTACATAGACCCTTTTTCGGAGTAGTTTAGCATGGTTTCGCAGACGTTGCTGCGAAAAGTGCGATAGCTCCGGGTGTTTCTCGCACCACAGAGCATGCAGCCGTGCCATGTAGCCCCGTTCAGGGGCCACACTCGCATCATAGCACTCTAGCAAGTCGTGATTCAGTCGCTCTGTCCACCCAAAGGTCGCAAGATCCCGCCGATCCATCGCATTGAATCCATTTCCATTGGTTCCCCCAGCTCTAGATTGGTCGGCATTGTTGGCATTGTTTTGAACCGCACTTACTACAACTATGTTTGGTATTGTCATTGTTGTTCTCACGAGAAGCTAGAAAAAGGGGTTCGTCCATCCTTGTAGAGCCCCGCATGCAAGGATAAGGTTACGTACTCTGAGAGGTCGCCCGGTATCCCAGAGTCACCGTTCTAGACACCTCACCAAGGTGCCATTCAGCTTTCAGCACGGTTTTCACACCTCCGCTTGGGGGTT
>NC_046658.1:79584198-79585785 GCF_010883055.1 Belonocnema kinseyi | reverse complement strand
CGGCCCTCACTGTTTGCGCTTCAGTCCCTCCGAAATCAGCCCCAGGCCACTTGAAAATAACCCCCGCCACTTGACTGAAAGCGAAAGTTTGGTGTATTTTGTACATTCGAGAAAATAATTTTCTTAACTCAAAAAGTGAAGAGTGGTTTAATTCTGATTATTCCTTCCAAGAGATATTTCTTTAATGAAAGAAATATACCAATGAAGAATATATTTTGGTGAATAAAATATTGTGTTTACATACATATTTATTTCTTCAGTTAAAGGAAATGTTTCATTTGATTAGTACAATTAAATTATTCGTAACAAAGAAGTATTTATTTCAATGAAATCATTATTTTGTTGAATCAAGCTTAATTAAAGTTATTGATTATCTATAACTAATTTAATTAATGACTGTTAGTATAATTTGTTCCAATTGAATACTCCTTTGGATTAAAGAGATATATTTTTTGATTTAAAATCCATGTGTTTGATTCAAAGTAATATTTCTTTGACATTCATGGTCATGAGTTAAATCGTTAAATACAGCTTTCAGTGAAAAATTCAGATTTTTGAATTTTTACCCTGAAATTTAGTATTTAAGCGTATTTACCATTTAAAAAATTTTAAATAATACAAATAAAATGAATAAATTATACTTGAATATGCTATTTTTTAACCATTTGATGGTCATTATAGGATTATCACAAGTATGGAAATATTATTTTCAAAATTAAAAAATGTACTTATACTTCCCGCGTGAAAAAAGTTTGCATGGCTCAAGCATGGCAAGATACTTGGAAATATCTGGCAGAAACATGGATCACGGCTGAATGGCAACATGGCGTAAGCCTTGCTCCTGTTCGTTTCCCATACTTAGAACACGCTAAGCACATGAATATTGTTAAGAATATGTAAGTGTAAGAAAAAATTAGCCTGCGTTAACAACGAAAATCTCATGTTTGCCAATAGCCGACACGTTTCTAAATGGTAGGCTCGCTACCCAGGTACACCGCACCGGTTCGCGCACTAGGTAGTTTCGCACGTATTCTAGGAGAATTTTTTCAAAATTTAGATTGTTTGAACAGCCACAATTACTAAAAATTGTCAGCCGACGATCCGGGTGCACCAGGTCGAGCACCAGGTAGTATAATACGTATTCTACGAGAACTTTTTCAAACTTTAAATTTTGTGAATAATGAAAACAATTCCAAATGGTCAGTCGACGACTCGGGTGCACCAGGTCGCGCCCCAGGTAGCTTAGCACGTACCCTACGCGAACTTTTTCAAAATTTAGATTGTTTCAACAGCCAAAATTGCTGAAAATTGTGTGTCGACGATCGGGTGTTCCAGGTCGAACACAAGGTAGTTACAAACGTTTTCTACGAGAACATTAAAAAATTGTTAATTTCGTGAATAATGAAAACAATTCCAAATGGTGATTCGATGACCCGGGTGCACCAGGTTGTTCCCCAGGTAGCTTAGCACGTATTCTACGAGAACTTTTTCAAAATTTAGATTGTTTCAAAAGCCAAAATTACTAAAAATTGTGTGTCGACGATCCGGGTACTCCAAGCTGAACACAAGCTAGTTTAAAACGTTCCC